>NW_026530293.1:0-27407 GCF_026979565.1 Vidua chalybeata
AAAGAGAGAAAGAGAGAAAGAGAGAAAGAGAGAAAGAGAGAAAGAGAGAAAGAGAGAAAGGAAAAGAAATAGGAAAAGAATGGCAGAGAGTAAAAAATGAGAAGGGTTACAGTGAAAAAGAAAGAGGGTGAGAGTGAAAAAGAGGACAAAAGAATAGAGGAAAAAAGAAGAGAAGCCGGAGAGAAAAAGAAATAAAGAGTAAAAGCATCAACTAGAGAGAAAAATAAATAGTTAGAAATAGTGAAAGAGAGAAACAGAAGAACAGACATACAGGGAAATACAAAAGCAGAGAGAGACAGTTAGAAACAGTGAGAAACAGAAACAAAGTTAGAGACGGACAGAAATGACGTGACAGAAAGAAAACTAAGAGAAGAAGCAAAGGAAGAAATACAGTGGGGAAAAAAAAATGACTAAACCGCACCAAAAAAACACAGGAGCCAAAGGGGGAGGGGGAGGGAGCGGGGGGCATCGTTATTAGGGTTGATTCAACTTTATTGAATGTTTTTTTTATTTACACTCCAGCAAAACACATGGAAACGATGTATACCAATGGGAGCGTAGATACAATCCGTACGCTGACCGGTAGAAATCCCGCTTACGTACGGAGCCCTACGTGGAAATGCGGCGGCAAATGCAAACACGGAACGATACGGGGCAATAGAAACCGAACGCATATTAACGCAATATAACCTTTTTTCTATTTACATTACACTTTGTTTGATTGTTAGAGGAAAGACCAAAACAAAAATAGCACACAGAAACCAACAGTCATCCACCGTGACCGCCTCCTTCACATTGCACGCAAACTCACCGTCGCTCTCGTTTCAACCGCTCCGCTAAGCCCCGGCAATCGTGGTTCCTCGGGAACGTGGTTCCCGGGAGCCTCCGAAAAAATCCTCCTGCCTGACGAAAACCCCGGTCCCGGGACGGTCCGCCTCCGAACTTTGGCGATGAACGTCGCCTCGCGGACCGGCCGGGACCGAGGAAAAAAAAACCCAGCCGGGGGGAAAAAAAAAAAAACCCCCCGGCTGGGGATTTTTTATTCTAAATTTAAAAATGAGCTGAAAAACCTGAAAGGCAAAGGCCATACGCACAAGGTTAGAACCGGTCGACACACACACACACACAAACACACACACACAGAGCCCTCCTTCAGCTCACGCACAAACCCACCCTCGCTCTCGTCTCAACCGCTCCCCTAAGCCCCGGCCATCGACACGCATGCACGACGCTCCTCGGGAACGTGGTTCCCGGGAGCCTCCTAAAAAATCCTCCTGCCTGACGAAAACCCCGGTCCCGGGACGGTCCGCCTCCGAACTTTGGCGATGAACGTCGCCTCGCGGACCGGCCGGGACCGAGGAAAAAAAAAACCCAGCCGGGGGGAAAAAAAAAAAACCCCCCGGCTGGGGATTTTTTATTCTAAATTTAAAAATGAGCTGAAAAACCTGAAAGGCAAAGGCCATACGCACAAGGTTAGAACCGGTCGACACACACACACACACAAACACACACACACACAGAGCCCTCCTTCAGCTTACCCACAAACCCACCCTCGCTCTCGTCTCAACCGCTCCCCTAACCCCCGGCCATCGACACGCATGCACGACGCTCCTCGGGAACGTGGTTCCCGGGAGCCTCCTAAAAAATCCTCCTGCCTGACGAAAACCCCGGTCCCGGGACGGTCCGCCTCCGAACTTTGGCGATGAACGTCGCCTCGCGGACCGGCCGGGACCGAGGAAAAAAAAACCCAGCCGGGGGGAAAAAAAAAAAAAACCCCCCGGCTGGGGATTTTTTATTCTAAATTTAAAAATGAGCTGAAAAACCTGAAAGGCAAAGGCCATACGCACAAGGTTAGAACCGGTCGACACACACACACACACAAACACACACACACACAGAGCCCTCCTTCAGCTTACCCACAAACCCACCCTCGCTCTCGTCTCAACCGCTCCCCTAACCCCCGGCCATCGACACGCATGCACGACGCTCCTCGGGAACGTGGTTCCCGGGAGCCTCCTAAAAAATTCTCCTGCCTGACGAAAACCCCGGTCCCGGGACGGTCCGCCTCCGAACTTTGGCGATGAACGTCGCCTCGCGGACCGGCCGGGACCGAGGAAAAAAAAAACCCAGCCGGGGGGAAAAAAAAAAAAAACCCCCCGGCTGGGGATTTTTTATTCTAAATTTAAAAATGAGCTGAAAAACCTGAAAGGCAAAGGCCATACGCACAAGGTTAGAACCGGTCGACACACACTCACACCTGCAGACACAAGCTCTCACAGACAGACACGGACAATCACGCTCTCTCACGCGCTCTTCCGCTTACACGCTGACCGCGACCCTTACTTGAAACGTTACCTTGACGCTTCGACGCGTCTTCTGACCGTGGCTCTTCGATGTCCGGCGGTAGATTCCGGGATAACGTGTAGGGACCCGGGGACCTGCGAGACGACAGAGACGACGGGAGGCGGTCGACGAGTGACTATCTGACGGCTAGGAGCTATTCCCGCTCCGGGTCCATAAATTTTGTACCCAAAACCCCCATAGAAGACAGATGAACTGTAAAGTTTTATAACTGCTCTACCTAACCGTGACTACGCGCCTGGGCAGGGCAGCTCCGATCGTAAGTGGCACGACAGAGGCGTGTACGACATAAGCCAAGGTAGGTACATACAATATATGCACAATATAAGCCAACGTAGGTACATACAGTATAAGTACATACAATATAAACCGACACAGGTACATACGACATAAGTACATACAATATAAGCACATACAGTATAAGCCAACATAGGTAGGTACAACCTAAGCACGTACAATGTAAGCCGACGTAGATACAATATAAGTGAGGACTTGACGTAACTCTCCGGAAGATTAATTGTTGAGCCCTATACCCTTTGAGAAGGCGCAAGCTACGGAACTACTGCGGTCAGGTGATGAGGGTCTAATATGCTCCCTCTAGAAGTCCGAGAGAATGGCACGGGAAGAGAAGGCGCTACCGAAGGTGAGAAGGAAGATGGATGAGAACGTCTCCTGCACTTCTTCCCGTCTCAAAAAGTAAAAATGTAACGATGCCGGAATAAGCGATATCCAGGAAGGTACGCGAGTGAAATATGGCCGATACGGCAGAGAACAATGCCGATAAAGCCTCGAGATGTAACAAAGGCCTATGACGCAGAAATCAATGGACACGGACGACATAACACAGACACGGACGACATAACACAGACACGGACGACATAACACAGACACGGACGACATAACACAGACACGAGTGAAAACTGCCTGGCAGTTCCACCTTATGGACCCAAGATTGCTAGTCCAAGATGAGTCATAGGCCGATGATGCCAAAGGAAAGAAAGCCCTAGGGCAATAGCATGTGATGATGAAATTTAACTCCTTTCAAGATGTTAGTGCCAAAGGACTTAAGAGGAAGCCTAAGAAGCTCAGTAGGCCTGGACAAGAAAGCGATGACTACGGCGTGACCGTGGCTATAGCTCCGGACGTGAAGGCGAGCTCCTCGGGTGAAAAGATCCACGACGACGTCGAGAGTCGAAGAAGGCCGCCGACGCAAACCTCGCGAGGACGCGAAGACGGATCGGAACTGCCCTGCCCGGCGAAGACTCTGGTGAGGCTGAGGAGAAACCCTCTCCCTCTGCTTCCGAGGGGCCCGTCCCACTATGGGCCTCTCCTCTAAGCTAACATCTAATTGCCTCCTGTGATAGTAAAGGTTTTTCCCCTTCTCCCACCTACTGGCCCCGACACTTAGCTTTTGCAAGACGACCGGACAAAATCCATCGTCAGCCGAACGCGGATGGCGACATGTTCTCTACATCCGCTTCGGTGCTGCCGTTTCCAAACTTCAGCTATGCGCCTCCTCACGGTACCTAAGACAAAACAGAAAATGCAACTTGCGCCCTGCAAAAGAGGAATCCCCGGAACTCTGACGCACCGCTGCCCCGGCTCACCTGAAATCTTGATGTGACTCAACAGGCTGCCAGGAGGATACCTACAAAAGGAAAAGGTACAGGCTTAGCGTGCTGCCGCATAACGGTCACCGATGAGTCACCCAGCCTAAATGCCGACTCACCCGCTTGACTCTGTTACTTCACACGCCTAGGGCAGCAATGACACCTGCAAAGAAACAAAGCAAAAAAAACCACACTGAGATACTGAGAAAAGACCACCACCCTGACCTGACAAGTACGCCCACCTACACCTTAAGCTTGCACCCACCTGGCCTCAGACATCTGGGATCAGAGACATCTCGCAAGAGGACTGCCTAAAATAAAAAAAAAAAAAAAAAAGGGATGCTTAGACTTTCAGCAGAAACTGAGACCTTTGCGAGAACAAGTGCTTCTGTCCACTGCTCACCTGGCACACTTGGCCTTGACTGCAGCTATCTGCCTGGACTTCCTAATAATAGACAAAGAACAGTGCTGTAACATAGTCACCATTTATGCTTCCCCTGCAAATACAAACAGCAACTGACCTTCTCAGGGAAAACCCCCTGACCCAGGAGGGGCGCTCTGCCACAGATCTTAAATGTCTGCATCTGAAAGAAAGTTAGGAGAAAATTCAAACAACTGTAGGATAACTTAACAGGTCCAAGCATCCTGTGTGAATCTAGGAATACCATCTAGAATACAACTACATCCCCCATTCCAAATTGCAGGTCTCCAGGACTTGTGCAATTACACCAGGCTATGCAGCAGGACAGAGCAGCTCCGGGACAAATATGTGCAGACACCCGTGACACAGGACAGGACACGACAAACGAGGGGACGCCACAAGGAGAAAAATCTCTTGGTGAGAAAAATGCCCGCGAGGACAGAGAGATTGCGGAACGAGATGACCTAGGGGAGACGGACGGCTCGGAGCTGATGAGGCTCAAAGAACCCTGCAGGAAGAAGATGCTAAGAAAACGATGTCTTCCGAGAACTGCACGAGCGGATGCCTGAAAAGCCTACGGTAAGAATGAGCTACCTAGCTTGGCGTTCTCACAAGTCCTAAGCCGCTATAATGGATCGTTGGGGTGTGCGGCTGTCGCTACCGCTCAGAACGAGACCTTAAAAGACATCTGACCGGATGCTTCTAAAGACAGATACGACTGCGATGCCTGTCGGGACTCCCGAGTCAAAAGGCCTGTGGCGTTGGTGCCGGGCCGAGGAACGCAAAGATCACAGATGCCAAGATGACCCTCAGACAGCTAAGGTAAAAAAAGACAAGTGACGTGACAGACCTAAACAACACAGAATGCACAAGAGACAAGTGACACGACACACACCGGAACTGCTCTGCCCTGCGCACCTCAGCGCTGAGATCAAAAGAGACGCTTTCCCTTTAGGTGGCCTAAGGAGACACTTCTTAGACATCCCCATCTCCAAAGCAGACTCAAAAATCCCTTCCGGGCAGTCCCAAGCCAGCACCCCGCTTCCCTCCCCTCAGCGGGTCGTAGCCCTCGACTTATCTTGCACACTTCTGGGCGTGCAAATCCCTGTAGAGTGCAAAAGAAGGCCACCTCCCCGTCTGGGAAGTTCCAGCTGTCACCGGGCTCTTATCTCTTCGTCTGCCAAGACAAAGAAAAGGAAACATCAGTGCACAATCTTAACAGCACATGGGCCAAAACCTGACAATTCTGCTACTCACCTTCTCCTAAGAGAGCCCAGGCGTTCGGGCCGCACGCTTCGGCCGTGCTCCGAGGCCGACGCTGCCGTCACGAGGTACGCCTAGGTTAAGTGGAGACAAGGTGACTGGGCACGGCTGAAACTGGAGTGGACCCCCTCTCCTCCTCCCTACCTCCCCGACTCACCGCAGCTCCTCGGCCGTTCCCGTGAGCTACCCAGACGGGACCTTGAAATACAAGATGTGTGGGCTTCATCACGGGGTCCCGTCATACTTCCGGAGGGCTCACGAGTGCAGGAAACCCGGTCCGTCCGCCACCTGATGACAGGGGCTTAGCGTACGCCGAGTGGATGGCCTAAAGCACGCAAATGAGAACGGATGCTTAGAGGTGCACCAGAAACTGAGACCTGTGCGAGAACAAGTGCTTCTGTCCACTGCTCACCTGGCACACTTGGCCTTGACTGCAGCTATCTGCCTGGACTTCCTAATAATAGACAAAGAACAGTGCTGTAACATAGTCACCATTTATGCTTCCCCTGCAAATACAAACAGCAACTGACCTTCTCAGGGAAAACCCCCTGACCCAGGAGGGGCGCTCTGCCACAGATCTTAAATGTCTGCATCTGAAAGAAAGTTAGGAGAAAATTCAAACAACTGTAGGATAACTTAACAGGTCCAAGCATCCTGTGTGAATCTAGGAATACCATCTAGAATACAACTACATCCCCCATTCCAAATTGCAGGTCTCCAGGACTTGTGCAATTACACCAGGCTATGCAGCAGGACAGAGCAGCTCCGGGACAAATATGTGCAGACACCCGTGACACAGGACAGGACACGACAAACGAGGGGACGCCACAAGGAGAAAAATCTCTTGGTGAGAAAAATGCCCGCGAGGACAGAGAGATTGCGGAACGAGATGACCTAGGGGAGACGGACGGCTCGGAGCTGATGAGGCTCAAAGAACCCTGCAGGAAGAAGATGCTAAGAAAACGATGTCTTCCGAGAACTGCACGAGCGGATGCCTGAAAAGCCTACCGTAAGAATGAGCTACCTAGCTTGGCATTCTCACAAGTCCTAAGCCGCTATAATGGATCGTTGGGGTGTGCGGCTGTCGCTACCGCTCAGAACGAGACCTTAAAAGACATCTGACCGGATGCTTCTAAAGACAGATACGACTGCGATGCCTGTCGGGACTCCCGAGTCAAAAGGCCTGTGGCGTTGGGGCCGGGCCGAGGAACGCAAAGATCACAGATGCCAAGATGACCCTCAGACAGCTAAGGTAAAAAAAGACAAGTGACGTGACAGACCCAAACAACACAGAATGCACAAGAGACAAGTGACACGACACACACCGGAACTGCTCTGCCCTGCGCACCTCAGCACTGAGATCAAAAGAGACGCTTTCCCTTTAGGTGGCCTAAGGAGACACTTCTTAGACATCCCCATCTCCAAAGCAGACTCAAAAATCCCTTCCGGGCAGTCCCAAGCCAGCACCCCGCTTCCCTCCCCTCAGCGGGTCGTAGCCCTCGACTTATCTTGCACACTTCTGGGCGTGCAAATCCCTGTAGAGTGCAAAAGAAGGCCACCTCCCCGTCTGGGAAGTTCCAGCTGTCACCGGGCTCTTATCTCTTCGTCTGCCAAGACAAAGAAAAGGAAACATCAGTGCACAATCTTAACAGCACATGGGCCAAAACCTGACAATTCTGCTACTCACCTTCTCCTAAGAGAGCCCAGGCGTTCGGGCCGCACGCTTCGGCCGTGCTCCGAGGCCGACGCTGCCGTCACGAGGTACGCCTAGGTTAAGTGGAGACAAGGTGACTGGGCACGGCTGAAACTGGAGTGGACCCCCTCTCCTCCTCCCTACCTCCCCGACTCACCGCAGCTCCTCGGCCGTTCCCGTGAGCTACCCAGACGGGACCTTGAAATACAAGATGTGTGGGCTTCATCACGGGGTCCCGTCATACTTCCGGAGGGCTCACGAGTGCAGGAAACCCGGTCCGTCCGCCACCTGATGACAGGGGCTTAGCGTACGCCGAGTGGATGGCCTAAAGCACGCAAATGAGAACGGATGCTTAGAGGTGCACCAGAAACTGAGACCTGTGCGAGAACAAGTGCTTCTGTCCACTGCTCACCTGGCACACTTGGCCTTGACTGCAGCTCTCTGCCTGGACTTCCTAATAATAAAGACAAAGAACAGTGCTGTAACATAGTCACCATTTATGCTTCCCCTGCAAACACAAACAGCGACTGACCTTCTCAGGGAAAACCCCTTGACCCAGGATCGGGGGCTCTGCTACAGATTCAATCTGCCTGCATCTGAAAGAAAGGTAGGAGTAATGTCAAACGGCTGCAGGATAACTTAACAGCACCAAACATGTCAATCTATGAATACAATCTAGAGCCCAACTACACCCCGCATCAGAAATTTCAACTCCTGGGACTTGTCCCGTTACAGGCTATGCATCAGGGCAGAGCAGCTCCGGGACAAATACGTGCAGACACCCGTGACACAGGACAGAACGTGACAAATGAGGGGACGTGACAGGGAGAGAGAGCTCTTGGTGAGAAGAATGCCGGCGAGCGCCAGGAGAATGCGGAACGAGATGACCTAGGTGAGACGGACGGCTCGGAGCCGATGAGGCTCAGAGAACCCTGCAGGAACAAGATGCTAACAGAATGATTTCTTAAGAGAACTGCAGAGAGGAATGTTTTACGGTCCGAAGGCTCTAGCTAGCTTTGCATTCTTATCGGTCCTAATCGGCTATAAGGGATCATTGCGGTGTGTGGCTGTTGACACAGCTCCGAGCAAGACCTTAAAAGACATCTGACTGGATGCTTCTAAAGAGAGATGCAATTCAGATGCCTGTCTGACCTCCGGAATCAAGAGTCCTATTGCACTGGTGCCCGTCCAAGGAATGCGGAGATCACAGATGCCAAAAATGAGGCCAGGGTTTCCGATAGGGCCCTCAAAGGGCTAAGGTAAAAAAGACATGTGACACAAAATACCCAAACACACAGAATGCACAATAGACAAGTGACACAACACACACCGGAACTGCTCTGCCCTGAGCACTGTGATCAAAAAAAACCCTTTCCCTTTAGGTGGCCTAAGTGGATACTTCTTGCACATCCCTGCCACCAAAGCTGATTCAAAAAACGCTCCCAGCGCCTCGCTTTCATCCCCTCTCAAGGTCGTAGCCCTCGACTTATCTCTCGGACATCCGGGGATGAGAATCCACGTCGCGTGTGAACGGAGGCCTCCTCGCCTGCTGGGAATTTTCTTACGATCACCGGGCTGTAGTCCCTTGCTCAACTACAATCGAGAACACCAAACATCACTGCGTGATCTTAGCTGTACAACGGACAAAACCCAGCAATTCTGCTACTCACCGTTCTCCTCAGAATGCCCGGCTCCTTGGGCCGCACGCTTTGGCCGTGCTCGGAGGCTGACGCCGTCATCGCAGGGTATGCCTGGGTTGAGAAGAGACAAAGTGACTCGGCATTGCTGAAACCTAAGTGGACCCTGGCTCCCCCTCCCTACCTCGGCGACTCACCGCAACTCCTCGGCCCTTGCCAAAGGCTACCCGGATGGGACCTTGAAATACAAAATTTCAAGGCTTCATCACGGCCCTGAAATACTTCCAGAGGACTCACAAGCACAGGAAACCCGGTCCATCGGCTGGTTGGTGACGGGGGCTTGGCATACTCCGAGTGGATTGCCTAAAGCACACAAACGAGAATGGAGGCTTTAGAGTTGCACCAGAAATTGAGACCTGAGTGAGAACACCTGTTTCTGCAACCGGTCACTGCTCACCTTGACTGCAGAGATCCAGATTTAATGCCTAAAAATAAAGACAGAAAACAGTACTGTAACACACAGTCACCATTTATACTTCCACTGCAGAGACAAACGGTGACTGACCTGCTCAGGGGAACCCCCTCTCCAGGGACTGGGGGGCTCTGCCACAGATTTAATCCACCTGAATCTGAAAGAGAGTTAGGACAAAAGTCAAATGGTTGCAAGATAACTTAACAGCTGCAAACACCTTATGCCAATCTAGGAATACCATCTAGAGTCCAACTACACCCTGCACTGCAAATTTCAAGTCCCCAGAACTTATCCTATTACACCAGGCTATGCAGCAGGGCAGAACAGCTCTGGGACAAATATGTGCAGACACCCGTGACACAGGACGGGACAAACAAGGGGACGCTAAACACAAACAACACGTTATGACACAAACAACACGTTATGATACGAACGGCGTGACACAAGGATGATAACTTCCTGGCAAGAAGAATAATGGCGAGGAGTGAGAGGATGCCAAAAGAGATGACCGATGCTCTGGCAGTGGTGGATGGAGGAGGCTCTAAGGAGCAGAAGAGCTCCTGGAGAAGACTGGAACAGAGTGACCCGTTAAAAGAACTGTTGGTCACAATGATCAGGATGGCTGTGAGACAATGCTACGTTTAGAATGCTTTCCATATCCATACAATCTGGTAAGCCCCAGGATGTTACAGCTCGTGGCTGGAAAGGATGGATGGTGATACGGCCGGGAAGGAGGCCTCAAAAGACGTCCGACTCGATGCTTCGGAGATGCGACCGAGAGAGACGGCCGAGCCCGCCGGTAAAAGAACGAACGATATCGGCATCGTGCCGAGAAGTGCGAGCGTTCGAGAACCCAGAGATGCTGGCTGATGCTTGTGTTAAGGCCCTTGAGGGGAAAAGGCAGGGATATCTGATCCAAGGGACCCCAAAGACACACCAGATAACACGGTACATGGGACAACACAACACGGACCGGAACTGTTCTGCACTGCACACCCTACAGCTGCAATCAAAAGTAGAGCCTCTCCCTTTAGCTGTCCTAAGAGGCCCCTTAGAAGATATCCCTTTATCCTCTGCTAGTTTTCAAATCTATCCCAGGAATTTCCAATCCACTACTCCCATCTCCAGGCTGTGGCCCCGACTTATCTTTTGGGTGATCGGTGATGTGAATCCAGGTTGGACCTGAAATGAGTCTACCTCGGAGGGCCGTGTGATCGCCTGTTAGCCTCTTAGTCGGTTACAATAAAGAACAGCAAAATCAATGCATGAGTTTAGTGTTACGTGGGCCAAATCCCAGCAAGTCAGCTACTTATCCTCTTCTGAGCGTGCCTGGGTCCTCAAGTCTCCAGCTTCATCCTGAGTCCGAGGCTATGGCTGTTATTATGAGTGGCACCTGGATTAGAGAGAGGCAAAGTTACATGGCATTTCTGTGAGTGCAGTGGATGAGCTCGTGTGCTGTACAACGCACGAATGCCTCTGCTATGCTTGTGAAAAGCCTTGGGGGGGTCCTCAAATAGACACCATTTCTCACCCTGCTGCCTTCAAAACCCCCCACAATAACTCCTAACCGGGCACCCTGCTCACTCTCCCTCTCCTAGTCACAATCCTCAACTCATCTGAAGCCTCAATCTCAAACATCATCTTTGACACAGGGCAGATACCTTTTGTGACGCAATGAATCTGCTGAAAAAATGTTGTACTTGACACAACCTGGAGTTGCAGGAAGTTGGACTCCTCCTAAAAAAAAAAAAAAAAAAAAAAAAAAAAAACAAAATCATAAATTACAAAACCACCTTACCACCCCTGAATGCAAAACCCAAATCATGAACTTAAATACTCCCTGTATTCAACGTTGTTTTCTTCACAGTCTCTTCAAAGCCTCTGTTGCTTTAGATGCCCAAAAGCACCTGCTGAAAACAAGCTGAGATAAGCTGAAAGAGCCTCTTCATCAAAATGAGAGGAGAGCTCTTACCCCAGCAGATTCCAGAGAGGGAATGAAGCCCCCTGGAAAAGGCTGGGGTTAATATACCCCTGATTGGGCCCGCCTCTCGTTCCCACAATGCCTGGGAAAGGAGAGGGGCAAATCCCACCGGGTATAAAAGCCCTCAGAGTGGCTGCAGCTGTTTGGCTCCTCTGACTTGAATTTGAGGGGAGTAAAGGGCTTGATACAGAAGAAAACTCTCCAGGGAAATGACAGCACTTTCTTTTTTGCTACAACTACTTGGAACAAAAGGGCAGAAAGCTGGTAAGAAATAAACTTTGTTTATTTGAAAATAAAAAAGAAATAAAACTTTGTTTTTAGGCAGCATAGCTAGATAAGTTGGGGAATTTGCTGTTAACTTATATAATTATTCCTCAGTGACTACTAAGTAGTACTCCACTTGTGACTAAGTAGGGTGGAGAAGAATACTAATTATATGAACAGTCTGTCTCCTTGGGACTACTACCTAGGGCTATCTACATTATAAATAAAAATAAGAAAAATAATAGCCTCCTGGGCAGCATAAAGATTAAGTACATGCCAGGCCTGCCCTGCTCTGAGATATTTAGTCCTAGGGTGCAGAAAGAAGTGCCCTGAAAGGTAGTTTTAAACCCTTAAAATGCTGAAAAAGACAGAGCCTCCTTCAAGTGAAGCCTTTAACAGCAGGAAATGGGGCACTTACCTCAGCTGAAACTGATATAATGGCAAATGAATGTCTTCTGCCCTTTAATTCAATCCCCGAGAATATTGGGAAAAGAGGGGTTTTCCTCCCTTTAAATCTCTCCAGTGATGAAGAAAGAGGGATTTTCCCCTCAATCCAAACCCTTAAGAAGGAGGGACAGCTGGGCTTTCCCCTCAATTTAAGCCTTAGGACAACACAAAGGGTTACCCTTAATTCAAATGCAGTTACCCTTAATTCAAACCCATAAAAAACATTATCAAGGTTTTCCCCTTCTATTTAATCTGGAAAATAATGGAAAATGGGGATTCCCTGTCAATTAACACCCCTAACAGCATAGAAAAGGCAGGGATTCTTTCCACTGAGACCATTAAAATTGCAGGGAAAGTGGATTCCCTCACGATTTGAACACAAGAAATAATGGAAAAGGAAGCTTTTTCTCTCAATTTAAACTCCTTTTCTCCTACTAAGCCCTCTCTTTTCTGGGACTGCTGTGGAAGGTCTGGGGGTTCTAGGGAAGGGCTGACACAATAAAAGGGGAAAGCTGAAAGCTCTCCCCTGGAACCCCACATGCTGCCTGGCCTGCTCAGGTGCTGCCCCTTGGCAAGAGGGCTCTTCCCTTGGCATTTTCTCAAAGGGATGCTCTGTGCCCAGGTGGGTCCCGCTGCTCCCCAGTCCCTGCTGGATGTTCCAACCATAGTTCCTGGAGGAACGCTTGGAATAGCCCTGTTAGGCCCTCTGGACTAGCAGCTCCCTGTGCAGGTGTGCCCAGGTAACCCTCTGAAAGCGGCTTGTCACACGGGGGGCTGCGACACTTTGGAGTGGGGGATGAGGTGAAGAAAGGTCCTGTGGGGAGTTCCCTCCCCTACGCAGCCCTTTGTCTGCCCCTTAAACAATGGGGTGTCAGACTTTGCTTTCCAAGGAAATTAACAGTCTTTCCTCTCTGTGTGCCCCTAGCCAAACAGGAATTGCATCCAAAATTGCAGACAGCGAACGATTTCTCACAGACCACAGATGCCAACACCAAGAACTCTTGCTGCCCTCGGGGTGAAGCACACCACCAGTGAACAGACATCAATACACGGTGAGAGAGAGTTTGGTTTTACAGGGAAAAGGACCAGCGATTGGGTCCAGAGGTCAGTGGGCCCAAATGACATTATGCAACCTCAAGGTCCGAACGGTGCAAGATTTACAAGGGAGCAAAACTGCCCCCACCGAAAATTCGGGCTGCCCTGGCAGTGACAAGAACCTCCTGCAAACTAGCATAAAAATCGGGAGTGGTGGTTTTTGTTTCACAGGAAAAAGGGCTGGGGATCAAGTTCAAGGGGCCTGTGGCCCTGAATGGGCGGTTCCCTCCACAAATCTCAATAAGGCAGGCTGAGTCCCACACCCAAATTGTCACCACCGAGAATTTCTGCAGCCCTGACAGTCCCAAGGGAACCCTGCAAACTGACATCAGGAACCTGGGCTGGCCACTTTTCTTTCCCAAGGAAAAAGGCTGATCTTTGTCTCCAGGGGCCTGTGGCCCTGAGTGGCCGGACACCTCCAAAAATCCAAACGATCGAGGATGTGTCGCAGACCCAAGCTGCCCCCACCTCAAACCTGTGCTGCCCTGACAGTCCCAAGGGAACCCTACAAACTGACATCAGGAACCTGGGCTGGCCACTTTTCTTTCCCAAGGAAAAAGACTGATCTTTGCCTCCAGGGGCCTGTGGCCCTGAGTGGCCGGACACCTCCAAAAATCCAAACGATCAAGGATGTGTCGCAGACCCAAGCTGCCCCCACCTCAAACCTGTGCTGCCCTGACAGTCCCAAGGGAACCCTACAAACTGACATCAGGAACCTGGGCTGGCCACTTTTCTTTCCCAGGGAAAAGGACCGGTCTTTGTCTCCAGGGGCCTGTGGCCCTGAAGTGGCCGGACACCTCCAAAAATCCAAACGATCGAAGATGTGTCGCAGACCCAAGCTGCCCTCACCTCAAAGCTGTGCTGCCCTGACAGTCCCAAGGGAACCCTACAAACTGACATCAGGAACCTGGGCTGGCCACTTTTCTTTCCCAGGGAAAAAGGACCGATCTTTGTCTCCAGGGGCCTGTGGCCCTGAAGTGGCCGGACACCTCCAAAAATCCAAACGATCGAAGATGTGTCGCAGACCCAAGCTGCCCCCACCTCAAACCTGTGCTGCCCTGACAGTCCCAAGGGAACCCTACAAACTGACATCAGGAACCTGGGCTGGCCACTTTTCTTTCCCAGGGAAAAGGACCGGTCTGTGTCTCCAGGGGCCTGTGGCCCTGAGTGGCCGGACACCTCCAAAAATCCAAACGATCGAGGATGTGTCGCAGACCCAAGCTGCCCCCACCTCAAACCTGTGCTGCCCTGACAGTCCCAAGGGAACCCTGCAAACTGACATCAGGAACCTGGGCTGGCCACTTTTCTTTCCCAGGGAAAAGGACCGGTCTGTGTCTCCAGGGGCCTGTGGCCCTGAGTGGCCGGACACCTCCAAAAATCCAAACGATCGAGGATGTGTCGCAGACCCAAGCTGCCCTCACCTCAAACCTGTGCTGCCCTGACAGTCCCAAGGGAACCCTACAAACTGACATCAGGAACCTGGGCTGGCCACTTTTCTTTCCCATGGAAAAGGACCGGTCTTTGTCTCCAGGGGCCTGTGGCCCTGAAGTGGCCGGACACCTCCAAAAATCCAAACGATCGAGGATGTGTCGCAGACCCAAGCTGCCCTCACCTCAAACCTGTGCTGCCCTGACAGTCCCAAGGGAACCCTACAAACTGACATCAGGAACCTGGGCTGGCCACTTTTCTTTCCCAAGGAAAAAGGCTGATCTTTGTCTCCAGGGGCCTGTGGCCCTGAGTGGCCGGACACCTCCAAAAATCCAAACGATCGAAGATGTGTCGCAGACCCAAGCTGCCCCCACCTCAAACCTGTGCTGCCCTGACAGTCCCAAGGGAACCCTACAAACTGACATCAGGAACCTGGGCTGGCCACTTTTCTTTCCCAGGGAAAAGGACCGGTCTGTGTCTCCAGGGGCCTGTGGCCCTGAAGTGGCCGGACACCTCCAAAAATCCAAACGATCGAGGATGTGTCGCAGACCCAAGCTGCCCTCACCTCAAACCTGTGCTGCCCTGACAGTCCCAAGGGAACCCTACAAACTGACATCAGGAACCTGGGCTGGCCACTTTTCTTTCCCAGGAAAAAGGACCGGTCTTTGTCTCCAGGGGCCTGTGGCCCTGAGTGGCCGGACACCTCCAAAAATCCAAACGATCGAGGATGTGTCGCAGACCCAAGCTGCCCTCACCTCAAACCTGTGCTGCCCTGACAGTCCCAAGGGAACCCTACAAACTGACATCAGGAACCTGGGCTGGCCACTTTTCTTTCCCAGGGAAAAAGGACCGATCTTTGTCTCCAGGGGCCTGTGGCCCTGAAGTGGCCGGACACCTCCAAAAATCCAAACGATCGAGGATGTGTCGCAGACCCAAGCTGCCCTCACCTCAAACCTGTGCTGCCCTGACAGTCCCAAGGGAACCCTACAAACTGACATCAGGAACCTGGGCTGGCCACTTTTCTTTCCCAGGGAAAAGGACCGGTCTGTGTCTCCAGGGGCCTGTGGCCCTGAAGTGGCCGGACACCTCCAAAAATCCAAACGATCGAAGATGTGTCGCAGACCCAAGCTGCCCTCACCTCAAACCTGTGCTGCCCTGACAGTCCCAAGGGAACCCTACAAACTGACATCAGGAACCTGGGCTGGCCACTTTTCTTTCCCAGGGAAAAGGACCAGTCTGTGTCTCCAGGGGCCTGTGGCCCTGAAGTGGCCGGACACCTCCAAAAATCCAAACGATCGAAGGATGTGTCGCAGACCCAAGCTGCCCTCACCTCAAACCTGTGCTGCCCTGACAGTCCCAAGGGAACCCTACAAACTGACATCAGGAACCTGGGCTGGCCACATTTCTTTCCCAGGGAAAAGGACCGGTCTGTGTCTCCAGGGGCCTGTGGCCCTGAAGTGGCCGGACACCTCCAAAAATCCAAACGATCGAAGATGTGTCGCAGACCCAAGCTGCCCTCACCTCAAACCTGTGCTGCCCTGACAGTCCCAAGGGAACCCTACAAACTGACATCAGGAACCTGGGCTGGCCACTTTTCTTTCCCAGGGAAAAGGACCGGTCTTTGTCTCCAGGGGCCTGTGGACCTGAAGTGGCCGGACACCTCCAAAAATCCAAACGATCGAAGATGTGTCGCAGACCCAAGCTGCCCCCAGCTCAAACCTGTGCTGCCCTGACAGTCCCAAGGGAACCCTACAAACTGACATCAGGAACCTGGGCTGGCCACTTTTCTTTCCCAAGGGAAAAGGACTGATCTTTGCCTCCAGGGGCCTGTGGCCCTGAGTGGCCGGACACCTCCAAAAATCCAAACGATCGAGGATGTGTCGCAGACCCAAGCTGCCCCCACCTCAAACCTGTGCTGCCCTGACAGTCCCAAGGGAACCCTACAAACTGACATCAGGAACCTGGGCTGGCCACTTTTCTTTCCCAGGGAAAAGGACCAGTCTGTGTCTCCAGGGGCCTGTGGCACTGAGTGGCCGGACACCTCCAAAAATCCAAACGATCGAAGATGTGTCGCAGACCCAAGCTGCCCCCACCTCAAACCTGTGCTGCCCTGACAGTCCCAAGGGAACCCTACAAACTGACATCAGGAACCTGGGCTGGCCACTTTTCTTTCCCAGGGAAAAGGACCGGTCTGTGTCTCCAGGGGCCTGTGGCCCTGAAGTGGCCGGACACCTCCAAAAATCCAAACGATCGAAGATGTGTCGCAGACCCAAGCTGCCCTCACCTCAAACCTGTGCTGCCCTGACAGTCCCAAGGGAACCCTAAAAACTGACATCAGGAACCTGGGCTGGCCACTTTTCTTTCCCAAGGAGAAAGGACCGGTCTTTGTCTCCAGGGCCCTGTGGCCCTGAGTGGCCGGACACCTCCAAAAATCCAAACGATCGAAGATGTGTTGCAGACCCAAGCTGCCCCCACCTCAAACATGTGCTGCCCTGACAGTCCCAAGGGAACCCTACAAACTGACATCAGGAACCTGGGCTGGCCACTTTTCTTTCCCAAGGAAAAAGGCTGATCTTTGTCTCCAGGGGCCTGTGGCCCTGAGTGGCCGGACACCTCCAAAAATCCAAACGATCGAGGATGTGTCGCAGACCCAAGCTGCCCCCACCTCAAACCTGTGCTGCCCTGACAGTCCCAAGGGAACCCTACAAACTGACCTCAGGAACCTGGGCTGGCCACTTTTCTTTCCCAGGGAAAAGGACCGGTCTGTGTCTCCAGGGGCCTGTGGCCCTGAAGTGACCGGACACCTCCAAAAATCCAAACGATCGAGGATGTGTCGCAGACCCAAGCTGCCCCCACCTCAAACCTGTGCTGCCCTGACAGTCCCAAGGGAACCCTACAAACTGACATCAGGAACCTGGGCTGGCCACTTTTCTTTCCCAGGGAAAAGGACCGGTCTGTGTCTCCAGGGGCCTGTGGCCCTGAGTGGCCGGACACCTCCAAAAATCCAAACGATCGAGGATGTGTCGCAGACCCAAGCTGCCCTCACCTCAAACCTGTGCTGCCCTGACAGTCCCAAGGGAACCCTACAAACTGACATCAGGAACCTGGGCTGGCCACTTTTCTTTCCCAGGGAAAAGGACCGGTCTGTGTCTCCAGGGGACCTGTGGCCCTGAGTGGCCGGACACCTCCAAAAATCCAAACGATCGAAGATGTGTCGCAGACCCAAGCTGCCCCCACCTCAAACCTGTGCTGCCCTGACAGTCCCAAGGGAACCCTACAAACTGACATCAGGAACCTGGGCTGGCCACTTTTCTTTCCCAGGGAAAAGGACCGGTCTGTGTCTCCAGGGGCCTGTGGCCCTGAAGTGGCCGGACACCTCCAAAAATCCAAACGATCGAAGATGTGTCGCAGACCCAAGCTGCCCTCACCTCAAACCTGTGCTGCCCTGACAGTCCCAAGGGAACCCTACAAACTGACATCAGGAACCTGGGCTGGCCACTTTTCTTTCCCAGGGAAAAGGACCGGTCTTTGTCTCCAGGGGCCTGTGGCCCTGAAGTGGCCGGACACCTCCAAAAATCCAAACGATCGAAGATGTGTCGCAGACCCAAGCTGCCCTCACCTCAAACCTGTGCTGCCCTGACAGTCCCAAGGGAACCCTACAAACTGACATCAGGAACCTGGGCTGGCCACTTTTCTTTCCCAGGGAAAAGGACCGCTCTTTGTCTCCAGGGGCCTGTGGCCCTGAAGTGGCCGGACACCTCCAAAAATCCAAACGATCGAAGATGTGTCGCAGACCCAAGCTGCCCTCACCTCAAACCTGTGCTGCCCTGACAGTCCCAAGGGAACCCTACAAACTGACATCAGGAACCTGGGCTGGCTACATTTCTTTCCCAGGGAAAAGGACCGGTCTTTGTCTCCAGGGGCCTGTGGCCCTGAGTGGCCGGACACCTCCAAAAATCCAAACGATCGAGGATGTGTCGCAGACCCAAGCTGCCCTCACCTCAAACATGTGCTGCCCTGACAGTCCCAAGGGAACCCTACAAACTGACATCAGGAACCTGGGCTGGCCACTTTTCTTTCCCAGGAAAAGGACCGGTCTTTGCCTCCAGGGGCCTGTGGCCCTGAAGTGGCCGGACACCTCCAAAAATCCAAACGATCGAAGGATGTGTCGCAGACCCAAGCTGCCCTCACCTCAAACCTGTGCTGCCCTGACAGTCCCAAGGGAACCCTACAAACTGACATCAGGAACCTGGGCTGGCCACTTTTCTTTCCCAGGAAAAGGACCGGTCTTTGTCTCCAGGGGCCTGTGGCCCTGAAGTGGCCGGACACCTCCAAAAATCCAAACGATCGAAGGATGTGTCGCAGACCCAAGCTGCCCTCACCTCAAACCTGTGCTGCCCTGACAGTCCCAAGGGAACCCTACAAACTGACATCAGGAACCTGGGCTGGCCACTTTTCTTTCCCAGGGAAAAGGACCGGTCTGTGTCTCCAGGGGCCTGTGGCCCTGAAGTGGCCGGACACCTCCAAAAATCCAAACGATCGAAGATGTGTCGCAGACCCAAGCTGCCCTCACCTCAAACCTGTGCTGCCCTGACAGTCCCAAGGGAACCCTACAAACTGACATCAGGAACCTGGGCTGGCCACTTTCTTTCCCAGGGAAAAGGACCGGTCTTTGTCTCCAGGGGCCTGTGGCCCTGAAGTGGCCGGACACCTCCAAAAATCCAAACGATCGAAGATGTGTCGCAGACCCAAGCTGCCCTCACCTCAAACCTGTGCTGCCCTGACAGTCCCAAGGGAACCCTACAAACTGACATCAGGAACCTGGGCTGGCCACTTTCTTTCCCAGGGAAAAGGACCGGTCTGTGTCTCCAGGGGCCTGTGGCCCTGAAGTGGCCGGACACCTCCAAAAATCCAAACGATCGAGGATGTGTCGCAGACCCAAGCTGCCCCCACCTCAAACCTGTGCTGCCCTGACAGTCCCAAGGGAACCCTACAAACTGACATCAGGAACCTGGGCTGGCCACTTTTCTTTCCCAGGGAAAAGGACCGATCTTTGTCTCCAGGGGCCTGTGGCCCTGAGTGGCCGGACACCTCCAAAAATCCAAACGATCGAAGATGTGTCGCAGACCCAAGCTGCCCCCAGCTCAAACCTGTGCTGCCCTGACAGTCCCAAGGGAACCCTACAAACTGACATCAGGAACCTGGGCTGGCCACTTTTCTTTCCCAGGGAAAAGGACCGGTCTGTGTCTCCAGGGGCCTGTGGCCCTGAAGTGGCCGGACACCTCCAAAAATCCAAACGATCGAAGATGTGTCGCAGACCCAAGCTGCCCCACCTCAAACCTGTGCTGCCCTGACAGTCCCAAGGGAACCCTACAAACTGACATCAGGAACCTGGGCTGGCCACTTTTCTTTCCCAAGGAAAAGGACCGGTCTTTGTCTCCAGGGGCCTGTGGCCCTGAGTGGCCGGACACCTCCAAAAATCCAAACGATCGAAGATGTGTCGCAGACCCAAGCTGCCCCCACCTCAAACCTGTGCTGCCCTGACAGTCCCAAGGGAACCCTACAAACTGACATCAGGAACCTGGGCTGGCCACTTTTCTTTCCCAAGGAAAAAGGCTGATCTTTGTCTGCAGGGGCCTGTGGCCCTGAGTGGCCGGACACCTCCAAAAATCCAAACGATCGAGGATGTGTCGCAGACCCAAGCTGCCCCCACCTCAAACCTGTGCTGCCCTGACAGTCCCAAGGGAACCCTACAAACTGACATCAGGAACCTGGGCTGGCCACTTTTCTTTCCCAGGGAAAAGGACCGGTCTGTGTCTCCAGGGGCCTGTGGCCCTGAGTGGCCGGACACCTCCAAAAATCCAAACGATCGAGGATGTGTCGCAGACCCAAGCTGCCCCCACCTCAAACCTGTGCTGCCCTGACAGTCCCAAGGGAACCCTACAAACTGACATCAGGAACCTGGGCTGGCCACTTTTCTTTCCCAGGGAAAAGGACCGGTCTGTGTCTCCAGGGGCCTGTGGCCCTGAGTGGCCGGACACCTCCAAAAATCCAAACGATCGAGGATGTGTCGCAGACCCAAGCTGCCCTCACCTCAAACCTGTGCTGCCCTGACAGTCCCAAGGGAACCCTACAAACTGACATCAGGAACCTGGGCTGGCCACTTTTCTTTCCCAGGGAAAAGGACCGGTCTTGTCTCCAGGGGCCTGTGGCCCTGAGTGGCCGGACACCTCCAAAAATCCAAACGATCGAAGATGTGTCGCAGACCCAAGCTGCCCTCACCTCAAACCTGTGCTGCCCTGACAGTCCCAAGGGAACCCTACAAACTGACATCAGGAACCTGGGCTGGCCACTTTTCTTTCCCAGGGAAAAGGACCGGTCTTTGTCTCCAGGGGCCTGTGGCCCTGAAGTGGCCGGACACCTCCAAAAATCCAAACGATCGAGGATGTGTTGCAGACCCAAGCTGCCCTCACCTCAAACATGTGCTGCCCTGACAGTCCCAAGGGAACCCTACAAACTGACATCAGGAACCTGGGCTGGCCACTTTTCTTTCCCAGGAAAAGGACCGGTCTTTGTCTCCAGGGACCTGTGGCCCTGAGTGGCCGGACACCTCCAAAAATCCAAACGATCGAGGATGTGTCGCAGACCCAAGCTGCCCCCACCTCAAACCTGTGCTGCCCTGACAGTCCCAAGGGAACCCTACAAACTGACATCAGGAACCTGGGCTGGCCACTTTTCTTTCCCAGGGAAAAGGACCGGTCTGTGTCTCCAGGGGCCTGTGGCCCTGAGTGACCGGACACCTCCAAAAATCCAAACGATCGAAGATGTGTCGCAGACCCAAGCTGCCCCCACCTCAAACCTGTGCTGCCCTGACAGTCCCAGGGGAACCCTACAAACTGACATCAGGAACCTGGGCTGGCCACTTTTCTTTCCCAGGGAAAAGGACCGGTCTCTGTCTCCAGGGGCCTGTGGCCCTGAGTGGCCGGACACCTCCAAAAATCCAAACGATGGAAGATGTGTCGCAGACCCAAGCTGCCCCCAGCTCAAACCTGTGCTGCCCTGACAGTCCCAAGGGAACCCTACAAACTGACATCAGGAACCTGGGCTGGCCACTTTTCTTTCCCAGGGAAAAAGGACCGGTCTTTGTCTCCAGGGGCCTGTGGACCTGAAGTGGCCGGACACCTCCAAAAATCCAAACGATCGAGGATGTGTCGCAGACCCAAGCTGCCCTCACCTCAAACATGTGCTGCCCTGACAGTCCCAAGGGAACCCTACAAACTGACATCAGGAACCTGGGCTGGCCACTTTTCTTTCCCAAGGAAAAAGGCTGATCTTTGCCTCCAGGGGCCTGTGGCCCTGAGTGGCCGGACACCTCCAAAAATCCAAACGATCGAGGATGTGTCGCAGACCCAAGCTGCCCTCACCTCAAACCTGTGCTGCCCTGACAGTCCCAAGGGAACCCTACAAACTGACATCAGGAACCTGGGCTGGCCACTTTTCTTTCCCAGGGAAAAGGACCGGTCTGTGTCTCCAGGGGCCTGTGGCCCTGAAGTGGCCGGACACCTCCAAAAATCCAAACGATCGAAGATGTGTCGCAGACCCAAGCTGCCCCCACCTGAAACCTGTGCTGCCCTGACAGTCCCAAGGGAACCCTACAAACTGACATCAGGAACCTGGGCTGGCCACTTTTCTTTCCCAGGGAAAAGGACCAGTCTGTGTCTCCAGGGGCCTGTGGCCCTGAAGTGGCCGGACACCTCCAAAAATCCAAACGATCGAAGATGTGTCGCAGACCCAAGCTGCCCTCACCTCAAACCTGTGCTGCCCTGACAGTCCCAAGGGAACCCTACAAACTGACATCAGGAACCTGGGCTGGCTACATCACTTTCCCAGGGAAAAGGACCGGTCTTTGTGTCCAGGGGCCTGTGGCCCTGAAGTGGCCGGACACCTCCAAAAATCCAAACGATCGAAGATGTGTCGCAGACCCAAGCTGCCATCACCTCAAACCTGTGCTGCCCTGACAGTCCCAAGGGAACCCTACAAACTGACATCAGGAACCTGGGCTGGCCACTTTTCTTTCCCAGGGAAAAGGACCGGTCTCTGTCTCCAGGGGCCTGTGGACCTGAAGTGGCCGGACACCTCCAAAAATCCAAACGATCGAAGATGTGTCGCAGACCCAAGCTGCCCCCAGCTCAAACCTGTGCTGCCCTGACAGTCCCAAGGGAACCCTACAAACTGACATCAGGAACCTGGGCTGGCCACTTTTCTTTCCCAAGGTAAATAGCTGATCTTTGCCTCCAGGGGCCTGTGGCCCTGAGTGGCCGGACACCTCCAAAAATCCAAACGATCGAGGATGTGTCGCAGACCCAAGCTGCCACCACCTCAAACCTGTGCTGCCCTGACAGTCCCAGGGGAACCCTACAAACTGACATCAGGAACATGGGCTGGCCACTTTTCTTTCCCAGGGAAAAGGACCAGTCTGTGTCTCCAGGGGCCTGTGGCACTGAGTGGCCGGACACCTCCAAAAATCCAAACGATCGAAGATGTGTCGCAGACCCAAGCTGCCCCCACCTCAAACCTGTGCTGCCCTGACAGTCCCAAGGGAACCCTACAAACTGACATCAGGAACCTGGGCTGGCCACTTTTCTTTCCCAGGGAAAAGGACCGGTCTGTGTCTCCAGGGGCCTGTGGCCCTGAGTGGCCGGACACCTCCAAAAATCCAAACGATCGAGATGTGTCGCAGACCCAAGCTGCCCCCACCTCAAACCTGTGCTGCCCTGACAGTCCCAAGGGAACCCTAAAAACTGACATCAGGAACCTGGGCTGGCCACTTTTCTTTCCCAGGGAAAAGGACCGGTCTTTGTCTCCAGGGGCCTGTGGCCCTGAGTGGCCGGACACCTCCAAAAATCCAAACGATCGAAGATGTGTCGCAGACCCAAGCTGCCCCCACCTCAAACCTGTGCTGCCCTGACAGTCCCCAGGGAACCCTACAAACTGACATCAGGAACCTGGGCTGGCCACTTTTCTTTCCCAGGGAAAAGGACCGGTCTTTGTCTCCAGGGGCCTGTGGCCCTGAGTGGCCGGACACCTCCAAAAATCCAAACGATCGAAGATGTGTCGCAGACCCAAGCTGCCCCCACCTCAAACCTGTGCTGCCCTGACAGTCCCAAGGGAACCCTACAAACTGACATCAGGAACCTGGGCTGGCCACTTTTCTTTCCCAGGGAAAAGGACCGGTCTTTGTCTCCAGGGGCCTGTGGCCGTGAAGTGGCCGGACACCTCCAAAAATCCAAACGATCGAAGATGTGTCGCAGACCCAAGCTGCCCCCACCTCAAACCTGTGCTGCCCTGACAGTCCCAAGGGAACCCTACAAACTGACATCAGGAACCTGGGCTGGCCACTTTTCTTTCCCAGGGAAATGGACCGTCTTTTTCTCCAGGGGCCTGTGGCCCTGAGTGGCCGGACACCTCCAAAAATCCAAACGATCGAAGATGTGTCGCAGACCCAAGCTGCCCCCACCTCAAACCTGTGCTGCCCTGACAGTCCCAAGGGAACCCTACAAACTGACATCAGGAACCTGGGCTGGCCACTTTTCTTTCCCAAGGAAAAGGACCGATCTTTGTCTCCAGGGGCCTGTGGCCCTGAGTGGCCGGACACCTCCAAAAATCCAAACGATCGAAGATGTGTCGCAGACCCAAGCTGCCCCCACCTCAAACCTGTGCTGCCCTGACAGTCCCAAGGGAACCCTACAAACTGACATCAGGAACCTGGGCTGGCCACTTTTCTTTCCCAGGGAAAAGGACTGGTCTTTGTCTCCAGGGGCCTGTGGCCCTGAGTGGCCGGACACCTCCAAAAATCCAAATGATCGAAGATGTGTCGCAGACCCAAGCTGCCCCCACCTCAAACCTGTGCTGCCCTGACAGTCCCAAGGGAACCCTACAAACTGACATCAGGAACCTGGGCTGGCCACTTTTCTTTCCCAGGGAAAAGGACCGATCTTTGTCTCCAGGGGCCTGTGGCCCTGAGTGGCCGGACACCTCCAAAAATCCAAACGATCGAAGATGTGTCGCAGACCCAAGCTGCCCCCACCTCAAACCTGTGCTGCCCTGACAGTCCCAAGGGAACCCTACAAACTGACATCAGGAACCTGGGCTGGCCACTTTTCTTTCCCAGGGAAAAGGACCGGTCTTTGTCTCCAGGGGCCTGTGGCCCTGAGTGGCCGGACACCTCCAAAAATCCAAACGATCGAAGATGTGTCGCAGACCCAAGCTGCCCCCACCTCAAACCTGTGCTGCCCTGACAGTCCCAAGGGAACCCTACAAACTGACATCAGGAACCTGGGCTGGCCACTTTTCTTTCCCAGGGAAAAGGACCGGTCTTTGTCTCCAGGGGCCTGTGGCCCTGAGTGGCCGGACACCTCCAAAAATCCAAACGATCGAAGATGTGTCGCAGACCCAAGCTGCCCCCACCTCAAACCTGTGCTGCCCTGACAGTCCCAAGGGAACCCTACAAACTGACATCAGGAACCTGGGCTGGCCACTTTTCTTTCCCAGGGAAAAGGACCGGTCTTTGTCTCCAGGGGCCTGTGGCCCTGAGTGGCCGGACACCTCCAAAAATCCAAACGATCGAAGATGTGTCGCAGACCCAAGCTGCCCCCACCTCAAACCTGTGCTGCCCTGACAGTCCCAAGGGAACCCTACAAACTGACATCAGGAACCTGGGCTGGCCACTTTTCTTTCCCAGGGAAAAGGACCGGTCTGTGTCTCCAGGGGCCTGTGGCCCTGAGTGGCCGGACACCTCCAAAAATCCAAACGATCGAAGATGTGTCGCAGACCCAAGCTGCCCCCACCTCAAACCTGTGCTGCCCTGACAGTCCCAAGGGAACCCTACAAACTGACATCAGGAACCTGGGCTGGCCACTTTTCTTTCCCAGGGAAAAGGACCGGTCTTTGTCTCCAGGGGCCTGTGGCCCTGAGTGGCCGGACACCTCCAAATATCCAAACGATCGAAGATGTGTCGCAGACCCAAGCTGCCCCACCTCAAACCTGTGCTGCCCTGACAGTCCCAAGGGAACCCTACAAACTGACATCAGGAACATGGGCTGGCCACTTTTCTTTCCCAGGGAAAAGGACCGATCTTTGTCTCCAGGGGCCTGTGGCCCTGAGTGGCCGGACACCTCCAAAAATCCAAACGATCGAAGATGTGTCGCAGACCCAAGCTGCCCCCACCTCAAACCTGTGCTGCCCTGACAGTCCCAAGGGAACCCTACAAACTGACATCAGGAACCTGGGCTGGCCACTTTTCTTTCCCAGGAAAAGGACCGGTCTGTGTCTCCAGGGGCCTGTGGCCATGAGTGGCCGGACACCTCCAAAAATCCAAACGATCGAAGATGTGTCGCAGACCCAAGCTGCCCCCACCTCAAACCTGTGCTGCCCTGACAGTCCCAAGGGAACCCTACAAACTGACATCAGGAACCTGGGCTGGCCACTTTTCTTTCCCAGGGAAAAGGACCGGTCTGTGTCTCCAGGGGCCTGTGGCCCTGAGTGGCCGGACACCTCCAAAAATCCAAACGATCGAAGATGTGTCGCAGACCCAAGCTGCCCCCACCTCAAACCTGTGCTGCCCTGACAGTCCCAAGGGAACTCTACAAACTGACATCAGGAACCTGGGCTGGCCACTTTTCTTTCCCAGGGAAAAGGACGCGTCTGTGTCTCCAGGGGCCTGTGGCCCTGAGTGGCCGGACACCTCCAAAAATCCAAACGATCGAGGATGTGTCGCAGACCCAAGCTGCCCCCACCTCAAACCTGTGCTGCCCTGACAGTCCCAAGGGAACCCTACAAACTGACATCAGGAACCTGGGCTGGCCACTTTTCTTTCCCAAGGAAAAGGACCGGTCGTTGTCTCCAGGGGCCTGTGGCCCTGAGTGGCCGGACACCTCCAAAAATCCAAACGATCGAAGATGTGTCGCAGACCCAAGCTGCCCCCACCTCAAACCTGTGCTGCCCTGACAGTCCCAAGGGAACCCTACAAACTGACATCAGGAACCTGGGCTGGCCACTTTTCTTTCCCAGGGAAAAGGACCGGTCTGTGTCTCCAGGGGCCTGTGGCCCTGAGTGGCCGGACACCTCCAAAAATCCAAACGATCGAAGATGTGTCGCAGACCCAAGCTGCCCCCACCTCAAACCTGTGCTGCCCTGACAGTCCCAAGGGAACCCTACAAACTGACATCAGGAACCTGGGCTGGCCACTTTTCTTTCCCAGGGAAAAGGACCGTCTGTGTCTCCAGGGGCCTGTGGCCCTGAGTGGCCGGACACCTCCAAAAATCCAAACGATCGAGATGTGTCGCAGACCCAAGCTGCCCCCACCTCAAACCTGTGCTGCCCTGACAGTCCCAAGGGAACCCTACAAACTGACATCAGGAACCTGGGCTGGCCACTTTTCTTTCCCCTGGGAAAGACCGGTCCTGTGTCTCCAGGGGCCTGTGGCCCTGAAGTGGCCGGACACCCTCCAAAAATCCAAACGATCGAGGATGTGTCGCAGACCCAAGCTGCCCTCACCTCAAACCTGTGCTGCCCTGACAGTCCCAAGGGAACCCTACAAACTGACTCAGGAACCTGGCTGGCCACTTTTCTTTCCCAAAGAAAAAGCTGATCTTTGTCCTCCAGGGGCCTGTGGCCCTGAGTGGCCGGACACCTCCAAAAATCCAAACGATCGAGGATGTGTCGCAGGACCCAAGC
>NC_071563.1:0-125203 GCF_026979565.1 Vidua chalybeata
TACCAACTGACATCAGGAACCTGGGCTGGCCACTTTTCTTCCCAGGGAAAAAGGACCGGTCTGTGTCTCCAGGGGCCTGTGGCCCTAAGTGGCCGGACACCTCCAAAATCCAAACGATCGAAGATGTGTCGCAGACCCAAGCTGCCCCCACCTCAAACCTGTGCTGCCCTGACAGTCCAAGGGAACCCTACAAACTGACATCAGGAACCTGGGCTGGCCACTTTTCTTTCCCAAGGAAAAAGCTGATCTTTGCCTCCAGGGCCTGTGGCCCTGAGTGGCCGGACACCTCCAAAAATCCAAACGATCGAAGATGTGTCGCAGACCCAAGCTGCCCCCACCTCAAACCTGTGCTGCCCTGACAGTCCCAAGGGAACCCTACAAAACTGACATCAGGAACCTGGGCTGGCCACTTTTCTTTCCCAAGGAAAAGGACTGATCTTTGCCTCCAGGGCCTGTGGCCCTGAGTGGCCGGACACCTCCAAAAATCCAAACGATCGAAGATGTGTCGCAGACCCAAGCTGCCCCCACCTCAAACCTGTGCTGCCCTGACAGTCCCAAGGGAACCCTACAAACTGACATCAGGAACCTGGGCTGGCCACTTTTCTTTCCCAGGGAAAAAGGACCGATCTTTGTCTCCAGGGGCCTGTGGCCCTGAGTGGCCGGACACCTCCAAAAATCCAAACGATCGAAGATGTGTCGCAGACCCAAGCTGCCCCCACCTCAAACCTGTGCTGCCCTGACAGTCCCAAGGGAACCCTACAAACTGACATCAGGAACCTGGGCTGGCCACTTTTCTTTCCCAAGGAAAATGACTGATCTTTGCCTCGAGCGGCCTGTGGCCCTGAAGTGGCCGGACACCTCCAAAAATCCAAACGATCGAGGATGTGTCGCAGACCCAAGCTGCCCCCACCTCAAACCTCTGCTGCCCTGACAGTCCCAAGGGAACCCTACAAACTGACATCAGGAACCTGGGCTGGCCACTTTTCTTTACAAAGGAAAAAGGCTGATCTTTGTCTCCAGGGACCTGTGGCCCTGAGTGGCCGGACACCTCCAAAAATCCAAACGATCGAAGGATGTGTCGCAGACCCAAGCTGCCCCCACCTCAAACCTGTGCTGCCCTGACAGTCCCAAGGGAACCCTACAAACTGACATCAGGAACCTGGGCTGGCCACTTTTCTTTCCCAAGGAAAAGGACTGATCTTTGCCTCCAGGAGCCTGTGGCCCTGAAGTGGCCGGAGACCTCCAAAAATCCAAACGATCGAGGATGTGTCGCAGACCCAAGCTGCCCCCACCTCAAGCCTGTGCTGCCCTGACAGTCCCAAGGGAACCCTACAAACTGACATCAGGAACCTGGGCTGGCCACTTTTCTTTCCCAAGGAAAAAGGCTGATCTTTGCCTCCAGTGGCCTGTGGCCCTGAGTGGCCGGACACCTCCAAGAAATCCGAACGATCGAGGATGTGTCGCAGACCCAATCTCCCCCCACCTCAAACCTGTGCTGCCCTGACAGTCCCAAGGGAACCCTACAAACTGACATCAGGAACCTGGGCTGGCCACTTTTCTTTCCCAGGAAAAAGGACCGGTCTGTGTCTCCAGGGGCCTGTGGCCCTGAAGTGGCCGGACACCTCCAAAAATCGAAACGATCGAAGATGTGTCGCAGACCAAGCTGCCCCCACCTCAAACCTGTGCTGCCCTGACAGTCCCAAGGGAACCCTACAAACTGACATCAGGAACCTGGGCTGGCCACTTTTCTTTCCCAAGAAAAAGGCTGATCTTTGCCTCCAGGGCCTGTGGCCCTGAGTGGCCGGACACCTCCAAAAATCCAAACGAATGAAGATGTGTCGCAGACCCAAGCTGCCCCCACCTCAAACCTGTGCTGCCCTGACAGTCCCAAGGGAACCCTACAAACTGACATCAGGAACCTGGGCTGGCCACTTTTCTTTCCCAAGGAAAAAGGCTGATCTTTGTCTCCAGGGGCCTGTGGCCCTGAGTGGCCGGACACCTCCAAAAATCCAAACGATCGAGGATGTGTCGCAGATCCAAGCTGCCCCCACCTCAAACCTCTGCTGCCCTGACAGTCCCAAGGGAACCCTACAAACTGACATCAGGAACCTGGGCTGGCCACTTTTCTTTCCCAGGAAAAAGGACCGATCTTTGTCTCCAGGGGCCTGTGGCCCTGAAGTGGCCGGACACCTCCAAAAATCGAAACGATCGAAGATGTGTCGCAGACCCAAGCTGCCCCCACCTCAAACCTGTGCTGCCCTGACAGTTCCAAGGGAACCCTACAAACTGACATCAGGAACCTGGGCTGGCCACTTTTCTTTCCCAAGGAAAAAGGCTGATCTTTGCCTCCAGGAGCCTGCGGCCCTGAGTGGCCGGACACCTCCAAAAATCCAAACGATCGAAGATGTGTCGCAGACCCAAGCTGCCCCCACCTCAAGCCTGTGCTGCCCTGACAGTCCCAAGGGAACCCTACAAACTGACATCAGGAACCTGGGCTGGCCACTTTTCTTTCCCAGGGAAAAGGACCGGTCTGTGTCTCCAGGGGCCTGTGGCCCTGAAGTGGCCGGACACCTCCAAAAATCCAAACGATCGAAGATGTGTCGCAGACCCAAGCTGCCCCCCACCTCAAACCTGTGCTGCCCTGACAGTCCCAAGGGAACCCTACAAACTGACATCAGGAACCTGGGCTGGCCACTTTTCTTTCCCAAGGAAAAAGGCTAATCTTTGTCTCCAGGGGCCTGTGGCCCTGAAGTGGCCGGACACCTCCAAAAATCCAAACGAATGAAGATGTGTCGCAGACCCAAGCTGCCCCCACCTCAAACCTGTGCTGCCCTGACAGTCCCAAGGGAACCCTACAAACTGACATCAGGAACCTGGGCTGGCCACTTTTCTTTCCCAGGGAAAAGGACCGGTCTGTGTCTCCAGGGGCCTGTGGCCCTGAAGTGGCCGGACACCTCCAAAAATCCAAACGATCGAGGATGTGTCGCAGACCCAAGCTGCCCCCACCTCAAACCTGTGCTGCCCTGACAGTCCCAAGGGAACCCTACAAACTGACATCAGGAACCTGGGCTGGCCACTTTTCTTTCCCAAGGAAAAAGGCTGATCTTTGTCTCCAGGGGCCTGTGGCCCTGAGTGGCCGGACACCTCCAAAAATCGAAACGATCGAAGATGTGTCGCAGACCCAAGCTGCCCCCACCTCAAACCTGTGCTGCCCTGACAGTCCCAAGGGAACCCTACAAACTGACATCAGGAACCTGGGCTGGCCACTTTTCTTTCCCAAGGAAAAAGGCTGATCTTTGCCTCCAGGGGCCTGTGGCCCTGAGTGGCCGGACACCTCCAAAAATCCAAACGATCGAAGATGTGTCGCAGACCCAAGCTGCCCCCACCTCAAACCTGTGCTGCCCTGACAGTCCCAAGGGAACCCTACAAACTGACATCAGGAACCTGGGCTGGCCACTTTTCTTTCCCAGGAAAAAGGCCGATCTTTGTCTCCAGGGGCCTGTGGCCCTGAGTGGCCGGACACCTCCAAAAATCCGAACGATCGAAGATGTGTCGCAGACCCAAGCTGCCACCTCAAACCTGTGCTGCCCTGACAGTCCCAAGGGAACCCTACAAACTGACATCAGGAACCTGGGCTGGCCACTTTTCTTTTCCAGGGAAAAAGGACCGGTCTGTGTCTCCAGGGGCCTGTGGCCCTGAAGTGGCCGGACACCTCCAAAAATCCAAACGATCGAAGATGTGTCGCAGACCCAAGCTGCCCTCATCTCAAACCTGTGCTGCCCTGACAGTCCCAAGGGAACCCTACAAACTGACATCAGGAACCTGGGCTGGCCACTTTTCTTTCCCAAGGAAAAAGGCTGATCTGTATCTCCAGGGGCCTGTGGCCCTGAAGTGGCCGGACACCTCCAAAAATCCAAACGATCGAAGATGTGTCGCAGACCCAAGCTGCCCCCACCTCAAACCTGTGCTGCCCTGACAGTCCCAAGGGAACCCTACAAACTGACATCAGGAACCTGGGCTGGCCACTTTTCTTTCCCAAGGAAAAAGGCTGATCTTTGCCTCCAGGGGCCTGTGGCCCTGAGTGGCCGGACACCTCCAAAAATCCAAACGATCGAGGATGTGTCGCAGACCCAAGCTGCCCCCACCTCAAACCTCTGCTGCCCTGACAGTCCCAAGGGAACCCTACAAACTGACATCAGGAACCTGGGCTGGCCACTTTTCTTCCCAAGGAAAAAGGCTGATCTTTGTCTCCAGGGGCCTGTGGCCCTGAAGTGGCCGGACACCTCCAAAAATCCAAACGATCGAAGATGTGTCGCAGACCCAAGCTGCCCCCACCTCAAACCTGTGCTGCCCTGACAGTCCCAAGGGAACCCTACAAACTGACATCAGGAACCTGGGCTGGCCACTTTTCTTCCCAAGGAAAAAGGCTGATCTTTGCCTCCAGGAGCCTGTGGCCCTGAAGTGGCCGGACACCTCCAAAAATCCAAACGATCGAAGATGTGTCGCAGACCCAAGCTGCCCCCACCTCAAGCCTGTGCTGCCCTGACAGTCCCAAGGGAACCCTACAAACTGACATCAGGAACCTGGGCTGGCCACTTTTCTTTCCCAGGAAAAAGGACCGGTCTGTGTCTCCAGGGGCCTGTGGCCCTGAAGTGGCCGGACACCTCCAAAAATCCAAACGAATGAAGATGTGTCGAAGACCCAAGCTGCCCCCACCTCAAACCTGTGCTGCCCTGACAGTCCCAAGGGAACCCTACAAACTGACATCAGGAACCTGGGCTGGCCATTTTTCTTTCCCAGGAAAAAGGACCGGTCCATGTCTCCAGGGGCCTGTGGCCCTGAAGTGGCCGGACACCTCCAAAAATCCAAACGATCGAAGATGTGTCGCAGACCCAAGCTGCCCCCACCTCAAACCTGTGCTGCCCTGACAGTCCCAAGGGAACCCTACAAACTGACATCAGGAACCTGGGCTGGCCACTTTTCTTTCCCAGGGAAAAGGACCGGTCTGTGTCTCCAGGGGCATGTGGCCCTGAAGTGGCCGGACACCTCCAAAAATCCAAACGATCGAGGATGTGTCGCAGACCCAAGCTGCCCCCACCTCAAACCTGTGCTGCCCTGACAGTCCCAAGGGAACCCTACAAACTGACATCAGGAACCTGGGCTGGCCACTTTTCTTTCCCAAGGAAAAAGGCTGATCTTTGCCTCCAGGAGCCTCTGGCCCTGAGTGGCCGGACACCTCCAAAAATCCAAACGATCGAGGATGTGTCGCAGACCCAAGCTGCCCCCACCTCAAACCTGTGCTGCCCTGACAGTCCCAAGGGAACCCTACAAACTGACATCAGGAACCTGGGCTGGCCACTTTTCTTTCCCAGGGAAAAGGACCGGTCTGTGTCTCCAGGGGCCTGTGGCCCTGAGTGGCCGGACACCTCCAAAAATCCAAACGATCGAAGATGTGTCGCAGACCCAAGCTGCCCCCACCCCAAACCTGTGCTGCCCTGACAGTCCCAAGGGAACCCTACAAACTGACATCAGGAACCTGGGCTGGCCACTTTTCTTTCCCAGGAAAAAGGACCGGTCTGTGTCTCCAGGGGCCTGTGGCCCTGAGTGGCCGGACACCTCCAAAAATCCAAACGAATGAAGATGTGTCGCAGACCCAAGCTGCCCCCACCTCAAACCTGTGCTGCCCTGACAGTCCCAAGGGAACCCTACAAACTGACATCAGGAACCTGGGCTGGCCACTTTTCTTTCCTAAGGAAAAAGGCTGATCTTTGTCTCCAGGAGCCTCTGGCCCTGAGTGGCCGGACACCTCCAAAAATCCAAACGATCGAAGATGTGTCGCAGACCCAAGCTGCCCCCACCTCAAACCTGTGCTGCCCTGACAGTCCCAAGGGAACCCTACAAACTGACATCAGGAACCTGGGCTGGCCACTTTTCTTTCCCAGGGAAAAGGACCGGTCTGTGTCTCCAGGGGCCTGTGGCCCTGAAGTGGCCGGACACCTCCAAAAATCCAAACGATCGAGGATGTGTCGCAGACCCAAGCTGCCCCACCTCAAACCTGTGCTGCCCTGACAGTCCCAAGGGAACCCTACAAACTGACATCAGGAACCTGGGCTGGCCACTTTTCTTTCCCAAGTAAAAAGGCTGATCTTTGCCTCCAGGGGCCTGTGGCCCTGAGTGGCCGGACACCTCCAAAAATCCAAACGATCGAAGATGTGTCGCAGACCCAAGCTGCCCCCACCTCAAACCTCTGCTGCCCTGACAGTCCCAAGGGAACCCTACAAACTGACATCAGGAACCTGGGCTGGCCACTTTTCTTTCCCAAGGAAAAAGGCTGATCTTTGCCTCCAGGGGCCTGTGGCCCTGAGTGGCCGGACACCTCCAAAAATCCAAACGATCGAGGATGTGTCGCAGATCCAAGCTGCCCCCACCTCAAACCTCTGCTGCCCTGACAGTCCCAAGGGAACCCTACAAACTGACATCAGGAACCTGGGCTGGCCACTTTTCTTTACCACGGAAAAAGGCTGATCTTTGTCTCCAGGGGCCTGTGGCCCTGAAGTGGCCGGACACCTCCAAAAATCGAAACGATCGAAGATGTGTCGCAGACCCAAGCTGCCCCCACCTCAAACCTGTGCTGCCCTGACAGTCCCAAGGGAACCCTACAAACTGACATCAGGAACCTGGGCTGGCCACTCTTCTTTCCCAGGGAAAAGGACCGGTCTGTGTCTCCAGGGGCCTGTAGCCCTGAAGTGGCCAGACACCTCCAAAAATCCAAACGATCGAGGATGTGTCGCAGACCCAAGCTGCCCCCACCTCAAACCTGTGCTGCCCTGACAGTCCCAAGGGAACCCTACAAACTGACATCAGGAACCTGGGCTGGCCACTTTTCTTTCCCAAGGAAAAAGGCTGATCTTTGCCTCCAGGGGCCTGTGGCCCTGAGTGGCCGGGCACCTCCAAAAATCCAAACGATCGAAGATGTGTCGCAGACCCAAGCTGCCCCCACCTCAAACCTGTGCTGCCCTGACAGTCCCAAGGGAACCCTACAAACTGACATCAGGAACCTGGGCTGCCTACATTTCTTTCCCAGGGAAAAGGACCGATCTTTGTCTCCAGGGACCTGTGGCCCTGAGTGGCCGGACATCTTCAAAAAGCCAAACGATCGAAGATGTGTCGCAGACCCAAGCTGCCCCCACCTCAAACCTGTGCTGCCCTGACAGTCCCAAGGGAACCCTACAAACTGACATCACGAACCTGGGCTGGCCACTTTTCTTTCCCAAGGAAAAAGGACCGGTCTGTGTCTCCAGGGACCTGTGGCCCTGAGTGGCCGGACACCTCCAAAAATCCAAACGATCGAAGATGTGTCGCAGACCCAAGCAGCCCCCACCTCAAACCTGTGCTGCCCTGACAGTCCCAAGGGAACCCTACAAACTGACATCAGGAACCTGGGCTGGCCACTTTTCTTTCCCAAGGAAAAAGGCCGATCTTTGCCTCCAGGAGCCTGTGGCCCTGAGTGGCCGGACACCTCCAAAAATCCAAACGATCGAAGATGTGTCGCAGACCCAAGCTGCCCCCACCTCAAGCCTGTGCTGCCCTGACAGTCCCAAGGGAACCCTACAAACTGACATCAGGAACCTGGGCTGGCCACTTTTCTTTCCCAAGAAAAAAGGCTGATCTTTGCCTCCAGGAGCCTGTGGCCCTGAGTGGCCGGACACCTCCAAGAAATCCGAACGATCGAGGATGTGTCGCAGACCCAAGCTCCCCCCACCTCAAACCTGTGCTGCCCTGACAGTCCCAAGGGAACCCTACAAACTGACATCAGGAACCTGGGCTGGCCACTTTTCTTTCCTAAGGAAAAAGCCTGATCTTTGGCTCCAGGAGCCTCTGGCCCTGAGTGGCCGGACACCTCCAAAAATCCAAACGATCGAAGATGTGTCGCAGACCCAAGCTGCCCCCACCTCAAACCTGTGCTGCCCTGACAGTCCCAAGGGAACCCTACAAACTGACATCAGGAACCTGGGCTGGCCACTTTTCTTTCCCAGGGAAAAGGACCGGTCTGTGTCTCCAGGGGCATGTGGCCCTGAAGTGGCCGGACACCTCCAAAAATCCAAACGATCGAGGATGTGTCGCAGACCCAAGCTGCCCCCACCTCAAACCTGTGCTGCCCTGACAGTCCCAAGAGAACCCTACAAACTGACATCAGGAACCTGGGCTGGCTACTTTTCTTTCCCAGGAAAAAGGACCGGTCTGTGTCTCCAGGGACCTGTGGCCCTGAGTGGCCGGACACCTCCAAAAATCCAAACGATCGAAGATGTGTCGCAGACCCAAGCTGCCCCCAGCTCAAACCTGTGCTGCCCTGACAGTCCCAAGGGAACCCTACAAACTGACATCAGGAACCTGGGCTGGCCACTTTTCTTTCCCAAGGAAAAGGGCTGATCTTTGCCTCTAGGAGCCTCTGGCCCTGAGTGGCCGGACACCTCCAAAAATCTAAACGATCGAAGATGTGTCGCAGACCCAAGCTGCCCCCACCTCAAACCTGTGCTGCCCTGACAGTCCCAAGGGAACCCTACAAACTGACATCAGGAACCTGGGCTGGCCACTTTTCTTTCCCAAGGAAAAAGGACCGGACTGTGTCTCCAGGGGCCTGTGGCCCTGAGTGGCCGGACACCTCCAAAAATCCAAACGAATGAAGATGTGTCGCAGACCCAAGCTGCCCCCACCTCAAACCTGTGCTGCCCTGACAGTCCCAAGGGAACCCTACAAACTGACATCAGGAACCTGGGCTGGCCACTTTTCTTTCCCAAGGAAAAAGGCTGATCTTTGCCTCCAGGAGTCCCTGGCCCTGAGTGGCCGGACACCTCCAAAAATCCAAACGATCGAAGATGTGTCGCAGACCCAAGCTGCCCCCACCTCAAACCTGTGCTGCCCTGACAGTCCCAAGGGAACCCTACAAACTGACATCAGGAACCTGGGCTGGCCACTTTTCTTTCCCAAGGAAAAAGGACCGGTCTGTGTCTCCAGGGGCCTGTGGCCCTGAGCGGCCGGACACCTCCAAAAATCCAAACGATCGAAGATGTGTCGCAGACCCAAGCTGCCCCCACCTCAAACCTGTGCTGCCCTGACAGTCCCAAGGGAACCCTACAAACTGACATCAGGAAACTGGGCTGGCCACTTTTCTTTCCCAAGGAAAAAGGCTGATCTTTGCCTCTAGGAGCCTCTGGCCCTGAGTGGCCGGACACCTCCAAAAATCCAAACGATCGAAGATGTGTCGCAGACCCAAGCTGCCCCCACCTCAAACCTCTGCTGCCCTGACAGTCCCAAGGGAACCCTACAAACTGACATCAGGAACCTGGGCTGGCCACTTTTCTTTCCCATGGAAAAAGGCTGATCTTTGCCTCCAGGGGCCTGTGGCCCTGAGTGGCCGGACACCTCCAAAAATCCAAACGATCGAAGATGTGTCGCAGACCCAAGCTGCCCCCACCTCAAACCTCTGCTGCCCTGACAGTCCCAAGGGAACCCTACAAACTGACATCAGGAACCTGGGCTGGCCACTTTTCTTTCCCAAGGAAAAAGGCTGATCTTTGCCTCCAGGGGCCTGTGGCCCTGAGTGGCCGGACACCTCCAAAAATCCAAACGATCAAGGATGTGTCGCAGATCCAAGCTGCCCCCACCTCAAACCTCTGCTGCCCTGACAGTCCCAAGGGAACCCTACAAACTGACATCAGGAACCTGGGCTGGCCACTTTTCTTTCCCAGGAAAAAAGGCTGATCTTTGTCTCCAGGGGCCTGTGGCCCTGAAGTGGCCGGACACCTCCAAAAATCCAAACGATCGAAGATGTGTCGCAGACCCAAGCTGCCCCCACCTCAAACCTGTGCTGCCCTGACAGTCCCAAGGGAACCCTACAAACTGACATCAGGAACCTGGGCTGGCCACTTTTCTTTCCCACAGAAAAAGGACCGGTCTGTGTCTCCAGGGGCCTGTAGCCCTGAAGTGGCCAGACACCTCCAAAAATCCAAACGATCCTGGATGGTTCGCAGACCCAAGCTGCCCCCAGCTCAAACCTGTGCTGCCCTGACAGTCCCAAGGGAACCCTACAAACTGACATCAGGAACCTGGGCTGGCCACTTTTCTTTCCCAAGGAAAAAGGCTGATCTTTGCCTCCAGGGGCCTGTGGCCCTGAGTGGCCGGGCACCTCCAAAAATCCAAACGATCGAAGATGTGTCGCAGACCCAAGCTGCCCCCACCTCAAACCTCTGCTGCCCTGACAGTCCCAAGGGAACCCTACAAACTGACATCAGGAACCTGGGCTGCCTACATTTCTTTCCCAGGGAAAAGGACCGATCTTTGTCTCCAGGGACCTGTGGCCCTGAGTGGCCGGACATCTTCAAAAAGCCAAACGATCGAAGATGTGTCGCAGACCCAAGCTGCCCCCACCTCAAACCTGTGCTGCCCTGACAGTCCCAAGGGAACCCTACAAACTGACATCACGAATCTGGGCTGGCCACTTTTCTTTCCCAAGGAAAAACGACCGGTCTGTGTCTCCAGGGACCTGTGGCCCTGAGTGGCCGGACACCTCCAAAAATCCAAACGATCGAAGATGTGTCGCAGACCCAAGCTGCCCCCACCTCAAACCTGTGCTGCCCTGACAGTCCCAAGGGAACCCTACAAACTGACATCACGAACCTGGGCTGGCCACTTTTCTTTCCCAAGGAAAAAGGCTGATCTTTGCCTCCAGGGGCCTGTGGCCCTGAGTGGCCGGACACCTCCAAAAATTCCCAACAAGCAAGGATGTGCCCTCCACTGGCACCTTTCCAAAGCATTGCACTACATTCCAATAATACTCTGTATTTCCAGTGGTTCAGCCTGCCTGACCCTCATCCTGACCCTTAAAATGCACTAAGGAATTCTAAAACAACCCTTACGAAGGTGTAACATTGCCGTAAAAGACACCAGACAAGTCCTAAAAAGCCTTCCAAAATCCCCTATATATTCCTAATGGTCCTGCAAAAACACTCAAGGAAACCTGCTCAGCCTCCAAACCCTTCCTGTTGCTCTCTAGCCCACAGATGTCATCCCTACCTTTCTCCAGGGGGTCCCGTTGTCCTCTGAGGGTTCTGTCGTTGTCCTGGTGTGAGGCTCACTGCCTTGTCCTAGCGGGAGCGTTCCGGTGTGCTCTCGCTGTTAGGGTTGCTGTGTGGTGCTGCTGCTGGCAGGGCTGAAAAGGAAAGGGCTGAAAAGGAAAGGTGAAAGGGCTGAAAAGGAAAGGGCTGAAAAGGAAAGGGAAAAGGCTCTTGTTAGGGGGGCTGCTTAGGCTGAGGTTAGGGCTGGGGGGAGAGGTGGTGCTCCTGTACCCTAACTTGCCTCCTAAGCTGTACCCTGTAGCCCTGATCTCCACTGCACTGTCCAGCCCTCAAGCCCTCGCCCTTTACCCCTCAACCTCTCCCTCTGCCCCCCAGCCCTCAGGCTCTGTGTGTCACCCTCGAGCCCCCCCTTTGCCCCTCAAGCCCCCTCTCAGCTGCCCCTCAGCTCCTGTGCGTCACCCTTAATCCCTCTCCTTTGCCCCTCAGCCCCCAGCTTCTCCGTGTCACGCTCCAGCTGCCCCTGCCCCCCTCAGCATCTCTCTGTCACCCACTGTCCCCTCTCCCTGTGCCTCCCTCAGCTCCCAGCCTCTGTCACCCTCAAGCCCCCACAGTGCCCCTCAGCCTCTATGTGCTGTGCCATGAAAAAACATAAAATTTCCCTAAAAACCCCTCATATTCAAAATGTTCTAAAAGCCCCACAAAAACATAAAAATAGCCTCAGAATACCCTTAAAATACAAGAAAAATACCCTACTTTTAAAAAAACCCTAAAACACACCTAAATATCCCTAAAAAACCTTTAAGAAATCCCTCAATATTCCTAAAAGAGCTCTAAAAATACCCCAAAAATACTTAAAATGCCCTGATAAGACCCTAAAAAAACCTAAAAGTTCCCTCAAAAGACCTAAAAATACCCTAGTCCTAAGAGTCCTCCACATACCCTCAATAGACATAAAAAAGCCCCAAGAACACCCCAAAAAAAAACCCATAAAAATTCTAATTAGTAGTAAGAAAGCCATGAAAATACCCTAAAAAAAAATCTTTTAAAAGCCCTAAAAAAGCCCTAAAAGTATCCTAAATAGTCACAGAAAATTCCTAAAAAGCTCCTGTGAAAAAAACACTAAAATATCTTTTTAAAGCCCTAAAAAACCCCTAAAAAAGTGCTCAGTCCTCAACCTCTACCAGTCACTCTCTAGCCAGCCAACATCATCCCTACCTTTTCATTAGGGTCACTGCCTGCAGCTGCTGGGAGGGTTCTGGGGCTGTCCCAGCAGTAGGGTTGCTGCCTGCAGCTGCTGTTGAGGAAAACTGGTGTTCTAGGGGTGCTGCTTAGGGTTGGGGTGAGGGCTGCTGCTGTACCCTAACCCTTCCTGGTACCCCGTGCCCTGTCCTTTGTACCCCTAACCCTCAGGGTCAGCTCTCCACCTGTCAAGTCCCCCCCCTTTTTGCCCCTCAGCCCACAATGCCTGTGTGTCACCCCAAGCCCCCCGACACTGTCCTGTGGCCCCCTAACCTCCACCGTGCACTTTCCACCCTTGTAGGGGTGGGTTTAAGGGTGAGGTTAAGGGTGCTGTGAGGGCACCTGTCACCCTCAGGCACCCCCCACTTTGTCCCTCAGGACAGCCCCTGCCTCTCAGCCTCCTTGTGTCACCGTCAGGTTCCCACCGCAGCCTCTCAGCGTCTCTGTGCCACCCTGGAGCCCCCCTTTTTAACTCCTAAAGACCCCTTCTGCCTCTCAGCTGCCCCCATGTTCTGTGTCACCCTCCAGCCCCTCCCCTCAGCCCCAGGTGCCTTTGTGACACCGCGCAGCCCACAGACGCCGTCCCTGCCTGTTTTCTTTGGGTGTTGTCCTGCTGCGAGGGCCGCACTATCCCCACCAGTCCGGGCTCCCATGTCCTGCTGCAGGGAGTCACACCTGGGGGATGGGAGGAGTGAGGGATGGGGCAGGGGCGGGATGGGGAGGGGTGAAGGGTGGAGAGAGACTGGGGAAGGGGTGGGCTGGAAGTACATGTAGGGGTGAGGGGTGGAGATGGCGACAGAGCAGAACAGGGCAGAGGGAAGAGGGACATTTGGAGGGGGCAGTCCACATATCCCAGAGCAAAGCTGCAGCAAAATACAATTTTAGTGGACAGGGCAAAGCCAAACACCACCTGCAAACTGACATCAGGAACCTGGGCTGGCCACTTTTCTTTCCCAGGGAAAAGGGCATGTCAGGGCCACAGGCCCCTGTAGGCACAGACCAGTCCTTTTCCCTGGGAAAGAAAAGTGGCCAGCCCAGATTCCTGATGTCAGTTTGTAGGGTTCCCTTGGGACTGTCAGGGCAGCACAGGTTGGAGGTGGGGGCAGCTTGGGTCTGCGACACATCTTCGATCGTTTGGATTTTTGGAGGTGTCCGGCCACTCAGGGCCAGAGACCCCTGGAGGCAAGGATCAGCCTTTTTCCATTTGAAAGAAAAGTGGCCAGCCCAGGACTGTGCTGCCCTGACAGTCCCAAGGGAACCCTGCAAACTGACATCAGGAACCTGGGGTGGTGAGCTTTGTTTCACAGGGAAATAGTCTGGTGTTCCTGTTCAGGAGTCACCTTCTGCCTCCTTAATTCGCAGATTGTCCAGGATTTCTTGTTGACGAAAGCTGCGAGGAACTATAGCTTTGGCTGGCCTAGCATGGCCAGATCTACTCTCTAAACTTGTCCCAAGACGCTCAAGTTGAAGGCTCTCCTTCTTGTATTGAAGAGCCCCTTCTGGTTTTCTTCAGACCTTACTACAGGGTCAAAACATGCTCAGCAACACCTGGAATTCCTATAAATTTGTCAGGTGTTGCCCATCCGTGAAGGGACTGTGCCACCTCCCCCATCTGATGCCAGGCCCCACTAACCCCACCCCAACTCCCGGTGTCCCCTCCCTTGTGGGGGGGGAAGCAAATAACAGAGGGGACAACTGGAGGCAAAGACAGACCCTTTATTGGAATCATGCTGGGAGGGCCCAGCAGGCAGGGCCCCCTTGGATGGGGCGGGGGTGTTACAAGGGTCTGGGGGCACAGGAAGACAGTGCTGGGGGCTGCCTGTGGAGGTGAAGGCGGGGGGAGGTTCAGCTGCGCTCCTCCAAGCTCAGACGGTCGAACAGGTACTCGCCGAGGCCAGCTGAGGCCCCCGCAGGCCCAGTGGCACCACCAGCAAGGCGTCGCAGGTTAGTGGCATGGTCCCCCAGCGCCTTGATGGCCTTCACTTGCTCGTCCAGGTAGTGGGACTCCAGGAAGTCACAAAGCTATGGGACAAAGGGATATCAGGCAGGGCCGAGGGTCTGGGGGAGCTGAGGGACCCCCAGGAGCAGCAGGAGATTCCAAGGACTCCCGTGGGAGAGGGAGCCCCGGGCTGATCTAAAGGCACGGGCATGGGGAAAGGGAGGAATTTGGGAGGATTTGGAGCTGGGGCGGGGGCAGGGAGGGGTGAAAGCCACAGCACCACTCACGTGGGGGTCCCCCTTCTCGGCAGCCAGGCCGTGCAGGTCCAGCAGCGCCTGGTTCACCGACTTCTCCAGCTGCAGCGCCGCTTCCACTGCCTCCAGCGCCGACCCCCAGGCGTCCCGCTCCGGCTTCTGCGGGGCACGAAGCGTCACCTCAAGGAGCCCAGGTACCCTACGGCCAACCCCGAGCCACAGCCGCCCTCCCCCCACCACACACCTTGATGTCCTGCAGGAGAACGCGGCCCCCGCGGCGCGTCTGGAAGCGCAGGAGCCCCTCGGCGTGTTCCCGCTCCTCCCGCGACTGCTCCAGGAAAAACTGGGACAGCCGCGACAGGGCCACATCGTCCCTGTCGAAGTAAAACCCCTGCGGGAGAGAGGGGAGGGAGGAGAGGTCAGGGGGAGTCCCCCAGGACCCCCACCCCAAATTCCTCGGATTCCGCTCTCCCGAGCGGCGCCGCCCCCACCAGCAGCGGGGCGAGACGGAAGCGGATTTTGAGGCGCAGGAAGGGGGTCCCCCAACCCCGGGGCCGGGGGTCCAGAGCCCCCTACCATGGAGAGGTAGACGTAGGAGGCGTAGAGCTCCATGTTGGCCATGCGGTTGACGGCGGCTTCGCAGTCGCGGTGGTAGTTCTGGCGGATCTGGGACTCCATAGCGGGACGGACGGACGGGTCGGTTCGGGAGCGGCGGGATGGACGGATGGACGGCCGAGATGGACGAACGGCCGCGAGCAGCCGGTTCCGTTCAAGCACTGTTGAAGCGAGAACGCGGCTGTGGCCGCTCAACGTCTGCCGGGCGGTTTTATAGCCCTTCCCCACTGGGCGGAGAAAAGGGGGCACCCCCCCTGCTCGCCCCTCCGGAAGGGGCGCGGTGGCCTTGGCCCTTGTCCGTGTTTGTCACACGGTCCCGCAGTCAGCATGACTGGGCAGGATTTTGGCGGGGGTGGGGGTCCGACCCCACGTTTGTGTCCGCCCCCCCCCCCCCATGAGTGGTCTCGCCGGGCGCGGGGGGGCGGCTGCGGGAGAGCCCCGGTTCACTGCTGGGTTCGGGGGCACACGGAGCCTGGCGGGGGCTGGGGAGGAGCTTGGGGGGTGTTTTTTGGGTGTCCTGCCAGGTCCTGAGGTGCCCATTGCCCGTTAATCGGAGTTTAATAGGTTGTAGGGTGCGGAAGGAGCTGACGCAGCGCCGGGACCATAAAAGAGGAACTTGGCCGCGGGGAAGGCGCTGACTCCGCGTTTCCGCCGCTCCGGGACCGGGGCGAACTGGGGGTGACTGGTTGGAACTGGGTGTCCCACGGCGCTTCCCTTCCCATCCCTCATCCCTCGGGGTCCCCGCAGCTCCAGGGGGGCCCGGCTCGGCTGGAGCTGAGAGGAACGTCCGGGGCAAAGGGGGGGAGCAGCGGCCCCCGACACCCGGGGACCACCCCCCCAAAGCCACCCCCACGCCCCCCGAAGCCACCCCAATGTCCCTTTGGCGCTGGGTCCAGAGGCTGCGCTGCAGGAAGGACACGGCCCCGTGGAGAAGGGTCCAGATGTGGGACCCCAACCCCAAAACCCGCCGCGGCTGCTCAGTGAACCCCGGGATCGGGACCCCCCCTGCACACACACACGATTTGAAGCCCCACGGAGCCCAAACGTTCCCTTGGCCCTGCGGGGGGGGGGGAGGGGGAGGGGTGAAGGACCCCCTCCCCACTTTTCCCCCACCAACCAGAACCCCCGAGATGTTGAACAAAAGGGGGAGGGGGCCCTGACCCCCCCCAAAGCCACGTGGCAAAAGCGAAAGTGAAAGCAGCGTTGCCTCGACTTCCCCCAATTCCTGTCTCCCCCCGCCCTTCCCCAGCCGCACCCCGAGATCCCCGAGGGCTCCCCGAGGTTTTTGGGGGCGGGGCGGAGGAGGAGGGACACGCCCACGACGCATCGCGTTTGCCTTTTACTTCCATCGAAATTCCCGATACAAAAACCAAGGTACAAAAAAAAGAGAAGAAAAAACAACTGTGGAGAGAAGCAATCGGGGAGGGGGAGGGGGGGGTAGAAGGCAGGGCCCACCCTTTTTTTTGGGAGGAGTGGTTCCCCGTGACGTCACCCCCGAGAGCACCGCGGGGGTTGGGAGAAGGGGTCGCTTTGCCCCCCCTCCTGTCCCCCCGCCTCGGGGACACGGGGGACCTCCAAAAGAGCAGGGGTTGAGGCCTGGGGGAGGAAGGGGAGGGTCCCCCCCAGCTCAACCACCACCCCAAAATCCGGGTAAGCAAGTCCTGTTCGTTAAAAATCCCCCCAGCCCTGGAAGGTGCTGGGGGTCAGCACCATCCCTGCCGGCAGGGCCAGTCCGGGGAGGGGTCCCAGGGGGCCCCCCCCAAGAGTCTACGACATCTTCCAGATGGTAAACGGGGGGTGTGGCCCCTCCCACCCTGAGAGCCTCCGCCCCGGGAGGGGGGGTATTGCACCTGGGGGGGCCCTTTTTGGGGGGTGTGGACCCCCAATAAATACTCACCCTACAGCCATGGCTGTAACCCTCCCCCCCACCCCCCCAACTCATTCTGGAGGGGTCACAGAGACACCCCACCCACCCCCATATTGGGGGGTGGAACCGCAAGACCCACCCCCCCCCTCAAAGCACCACAAGTCCTGGGGTCAAATTGAGGCCAGGGAGGCCCAGCACCGGGACTGGGGGGCACAGCAGGGGAAGGGGGGGTGTCCCCACCCCATTCACCCCCAACTCCCCCCCAAATCCCAGCTGTGGCCTCCGGACACTTGTGGGAAGGGCTGGGGGGGGGCTGGGGAAGGAAGGGGAGGGTCCCCCCCAGCTCAACCACCACCCCAAAATCCGGGTAAGCAAGTCCTGTTGGTTAAAAACCCCCCCAGCCCTGGAAGGTGCTGGGGGTCAGCACCATCCCTGCCGGCAGGGTCAGTCCGGGGAGGGGTCCCAGGGGGACAAAATGTGGCCCCCCCCGAGAGTCTACGACATCTTCCAGATGGTCAGTGAGGCCGTGAGGACGCCAGCGGCAAAGATGGTGATGGTCTGCCAGGTGGGGGTCCCAAAGTGGGACAAGAGCCCTTCCTGCGAGGAAGGGACACAGGAGGAAGAAGGTCACCACGTGCTGGGGGTTCCCAAACCTCCCCCCAGAACAACCAGGCTCAGGGCAGTTGGGAAACCAGCACAGAGGGGAGGATTTGGGTTACAATTTGGGGTAAAAGGGGATGTTGCAGAGGGGACATTCCCAAAGAGGGGCTGGGCCCCCTCTCCCCCCAAGGAATGGGGGGTTTGGGGTACAAGAGGCTGTTAGGGAAGGGTCAGGGGCATGGCCCCCCGAGGAATGGGGGGGGGGGGGGGGGGGTTGGGGTCTCACCCATCCGCCCTGGGCCTGGATCCAGGCCAGTACGTGCTCCTGGAGATACTCCATGGTCCAACGCAGGATGGTCTGGACCAGCTCTGGGACCTTGGTGCAGAGAGCCTGCCCGCAGCAGGGAGGGGTCAGAGGGGGTTAAGGGGGACTGGGGATGGCCTTTGGGGGGGCTCCACACCCACCTTCAGCACCAGTTTGCAGGCAAAGTAGAACAGGGCAACCACGCGGCCCCAGTTGAAGGTGCCATCGGCAAACATCTCCTTGGCCACGCGGAAAAACAGCTTTTTGGGGGCGTCACACCCCACCTGCTCGATCATCCTGGGGCAGGAGACGGTGGGGATGGTCATGGCGGGCTTGGGGACACCACGACACCCCCAAAAAGCGGCAGCTGCCCACCTCTGCAGCTCCATGTTGCTGTCGAGCTCGTCGCCGATGCGCCGCAGGCACTCGCTGAGGCGTTTGGTATCAGGGCTGCTGGGCTGGGGCTCACCCAGCTCGGCCACGCTCAGGGCCACGGCCTGGGGGTCCCCGCAGCGCTCCACGCGGTCCTGCACGAACCTGGGACCCCCGGCACTCTGGATACCCGCCGTGTCCTGCCCCGGGTCTGTGTGACCCCATCCCCGTGTCCCACCTGGACCCTGAGTCCTTTCCTCTGGCGTCACACCCGGAGCCCAGATCCCCCTGTGTCCCAGCTGGCCCCCAAGTTCCAGGACCCTCTAAAGCCCCCCCCGCGATGTCCCACCTGCACCCCATGGACCCCACATCTCCCCTGTACCCTATGTCCCCCTGGGATCCCCTCACATCCCCCCTGTCCCCCGATTCCCCCCTCACTCCCGAGTTCCCTCTTGCACCCTGTGTCCCCACAGCTCTCAAGCCCCCCCAAGTTTTGAGTTTCCCCCCGCACCCCGTGTCCCCCCAGAATTCTCACAAGTCTCTCATGCACCCCGTGTCCCCCAGGTCCCTCCCAAGTGCCCCCTCGTCCCCCTGCACCCCCAAGTCCCAGGATCCTCTCAGATCTCCCCAGTTCACCCCGAGTCCCCAGTTCCCCCCCCCCCCACACTCTTGTGCCCCCCCCAGTCCCGTATCCTCTCAAGTCCCCCCATGTCCCCTGTGCCCCCCACGTCCACCCCGCGGTCCCAAGACCCCCCGCACCCTGTGTCCTCCAAGTCCCCTCCCAGTCCCAAGTTTCCCCGGCACCCTGTGCCCTACAAGTCGCCCCTTGTCCTCCCGCCAGCCCCGCCCGTTCTCCCGCCGGTCCCCGCCTCCCCTACTCACGCCCGCAGCAAGATCGCCCCCGTCTGCATGATCTGGTCCGAGGAGGCCCCTGCAGAGAGCGAGGCGCTCACCGGGGAGAAGCGGCCACCGAGCTCGGCCGCCGCCGCCGCCTCCCCCGGCCCGTACAGGCCGCGCCCCTCCGCGGGTCCCGCCAATCCCCCCACTCACCACCGCCCCCCGGGGGCGGGGCGGGCTCGCCGCCGGCGGCCCCGGCTCCGGGATCGGCTCCGGGATCGCCGCCGCCGCCGCCGCCGCTGCCCCCGCCCCGCTGTGCCGAAGCCGCCGCCGCCGCCATCGCGCCCGAAACACGTGGTCCCCGGCGGCGTCACGTGACACCGGCGGCGGGGGCGGAGCGCCCTTGTCACGTGATCGGGGGGCCGCACACGGGCGGGGCGGAGGGGAGGCCGCGCTCATCGCCACGCCCCCCCGCACTCGGCCCCGCCCCTTGTCCCGTCACTCATTGCTCGGTCCCGCCCCCCTCCAGCGCTCGGTCCCGCCCCCGCAGCCCCCCGGGACCCCCGGGGTCACCCCCCACTCCCCGGGGTCACACCGGGGGTCGTGGCCCCCACTGTCCGTGGGAGTCCCGGGGCGACGCCCCCGCGGCGCTTCCGGCGCCTCCCGCGGGGCCCGAGGCGGCGCCGCCGGACGGGGCGGGGGGAACCGGGGGCCCGGGGGGCGGTTCGGGCTCGGGGTGGGCTCTGAGCCCGTGCGTTTGTGACCCCTGTGCAGACATGAGCCCCAAAAGCTGCCTCGGCTGCACCAAGTGCTTCCTCTTCCTCCTCAACCTCTTCTTCTTCGTGAGTGGGGCTAGGCGGGGGGCTTGGGGGGCAGCGGGGAGAGCGGGGAAGTAGAGCTTGGGAGGGCAGGGGGGAGATGCAGGACGTACCGCCTGGGGGGACTTGGGGGACACGGGGAGATGGGGGAACCTGGGGCTGAGGGGACCCGGCTGGGGGCAACCATCTCCCAGTGTTTGTGGGCACTGGGGGTCCCGCATTTCCTGACCTGGGCTCCCCCCGGCCCCCCCCCCCCCCCCCCCCCCCAGTTCCTGGGCATCCTCCTCCTCACCTTCAGCTTTTGGGTCCTCTTCGATCGGCAGAGCTTCGCCGCCGTGCTGGGTAAGGGACCCCCAAAGTATGGGGTACCCCAAGACGTGTGGCACCCCGGGCTGGGAGGTTCCCTGACCCCCCCCCCACCGTGTCCCCCAGGGTCACCGCTGGTCAGCCTGAGGGTCTGGTCTTATGGCTTCTCTGGGGTCGGCATCGTCACCATGCTCCTGGGATTCCTGGGGTGCCTGGGGGCCCTCAAGGAGGTCAAGGTCATGCTGGGGCTGGTGAGTTGGGGGGCTGGGGGGGTCGAGAGGGGTCACGGAACTGGGAGGCGGCTCGGGTAGCTGTGCTGCAACTTCCTGGGGCAACCGCGGGGCCACGTGGTGCCACCACATCCTGCACCGGGGGAGCAGCAGCGGGGAGTGGGGGGACCCCTCTGAGCTGCCCTGGCACTGGGGAGGGGCTGGGGGGGAGATCTGGCTGACCCCCACCTTCCCTGTCTATCCCCAAAGTATTTTGGGCTCCTGCTGCTGCTCTTCGCTGCCCAGATCACGGTGGCCATCATCGTCTACACGCAGCGCGCCGCTGTGAGTGCAGGGGCGAACCCGGGGCTGGGGGGGACCCCGGGGTCGGGGGGCACCCTGGGGTCGTGGGGCAATGCTGTGCTGATCCCTCTCCCCAGCTGGCTACAAAAGTGGCCACCTACGCAGAGGAGCTGATCTGGGGCTACCCGGCCCAGGGACCACCTGGGGACCCCCACGAGAGCTGGGACGCTGTCCAGCAGCAGGTGAGACCCCCCCCAAAAGGACCCCAGAGCCACCCCATGGCCACCACACTGACCCCCTGCCCCTCCAGCTCAGCTGCTGTGGCTGGAAAGGACCCCAGGACTGGCACCACGACGATGACACCACCAGGGACAAAGACAGGGCCAGGGCCATCGCCTGCTCCTGCCTCAGGGCACCCAACAGCACCCACAGCACCCCATGGATGCTCCCCCATGGCCGCTGCCCCACAGCTGCCCCCCAGGACATCTTCCCCAGGGTGAGGCACGGGGGAAGCAGGGGGTCCTGGAGCTCCTTGGGGGCGCTCCAAGTGACCCCCAGTTGTCACTTTAGGGCTGCAAGGAGAGAGTCCAGACCTGGTTGGCCGGAAACCTGGTCACCATCGTGGGGGTTTGCATAGGCATCGGCCTGGGGGAGGTAGGGGGAACACCCTGGGGCCGGGGGCTGATCTGGGGGGGCCTGGGGGTGGTCGGAAGGCTGTGGGACCATAGGTTGGGTGGGCTGGGCAGCAGCTGGGGGGGGCCAGGGAGGGTTCAGGGGATGGTCCGTGGGGAGCCAGGAGGTTGGTGGGGATTCAGGGTGGCCAGAAGGGTCCGTGGGGGTTCAGGGTGGCCGGGAGGGGAGGTCAGGGATCCGAGGGGGTCCAGGAGGGCTGATCCTGCTCTCTGCTCCCAGCTCTCCCTGCTGATGCTGTCGATGTTCCTGGTCCGGAACCTGGACTCCCACTACGAGAAGCTGCTGCGGGGGCTCTGAGGGGGCCAGGGTGGTGTGGGGGGAAGCGCGGAGGTCTTTGTCCTTCAATAAAAGCCCTTGGGAAGCAGCGGAATCAAGAGGGGACCGGGAGGGGAGCGGGAACGCGCGGCCCGCGTGCGGCGCTGGGGCCACGCCCCTTCCCTCTGGCCACGCCCCCTTTCCTCTGGGCGGGAACGGCTCGCGCGAGGCCCCGCCCCTCTCCTCCGCCGTGAGGCGATTCCCGCCCCCGCCACCGGCTCCCCCTCAGTCCCGCGACGCTCCCGGGAGTCCCCAGAAAGCCTCGGCCCCTGGCCCTGCCCCGGGGCAGCGGTGGCACCGGAGCACCCTGAACACGATGGCTGCAGAAGTTCCCTGCGCCCCGGGCGCCGTCATCCCCCCGTCAGGTGCGGGGACCATGAGGGAGCGGGGCGGGGGGATGAGGCGCCGGGACCCTCCATAACCCATGTCCCCCCCTCAGCCCCTGCCGAGAGCGGCTGCTCGGACGAGTTTGCCCTGGACTGCACCTTCGCTGCCTGCGACCCTGAGCGTACAGGTAGCCAAAGCCCCTGGGGCCATGGTGGCCACAGCCAGAATCCCCCGAGATGGTCACCGCCGTTCCTGACCCTTCCGTCCGCCACAGGGATGGTGCAGCCGCAGCAGGTGGTGGAGTACGTGGCAGCGATGACGGGGCACAGCGGGCACGATGGGCGGCTGCAGGCACTGCGGCGAGCGCTGGACCCTGCAGCCGCAGGCACAGCGCTGGACTGGACCCGATTCCGCATGGCCATGGGCGCCTGGATCGCAGCGTGCCGGCAGGATGGGTCAGTGCCAAGAGATGGGGGCAGCGCCGGGCGCCAGCTGGACCCGTCAGTGGTGCTGACCCGTGGCTCCGTCCATGCAGGGCTGAGGAGCAGGACATGGCAACTGGTGACACTGGACCAGTGCCAGTAGGTGGGTGTTGGCACAGGAAAAGGGAGTCGAGGTGGCCCTGATGGGGACACAAACACAGTCCGCTGTGTCCCATCCCGCAGAGGACGACGGACATGCATCCCCAGCAGCCGCTGAGCTCCAGGGTGACAACACGGACATCACCACCCAGTAAGTGCCTGCTGTGGGGACACCCCATCATCCCTGGCTGTGCTCCCAGGAGCACCCCAGGACCAGTGGGTCTCCCCAGCAGCGCTGAGGCTGCGGGGCTGCGGAGCCGTGCCCGGCAACTGGCGGCCCAGAACGCCAAACTGCAGCGGGATGCGGAGCTGGCTGAGGAGCTCAACGCCCGCCTGGCTGAGGAGATTGCACAGCTCCAGACGCAGCTGCGAAGGTGCTCCCGAGGGGCTCCCGGGCATGGGATCTGGATCAGCATCCTGGGAATGCTGAAGCACCGTTTGCCCCTGGCAGCAGCCGGCAGGCGCTGGAGCAGGCCAGGGTGGCCGTCGATGAGCTGGACGACATGAAGGCCGTGGTGAAGCGGCTCGAGGAGGAGAACACCGAGCTCCGGCGGCAGGCACGGCACACGGTGAGAGGCTAAGCTGAGGTGCCGCGTAGTGTCACATGGTGTCACACAGTGTCCCCTCACGGCCATGCCCCTCCCCAGGAGAAGGAGCAGCGCAGTCTGTGCTCGCAGGCTGAGTGTCTACAGGAGGAGGTCAGCCTGGCACTGGGGGCTGCCCCAGCAGGGCAGTGCCACAGGGAACCCCAGCCCTGTTTCACCCCTGGCAGAACCAGCGGCTCCTCGCCGAGGGCCAGGGACTGCGGGAGCAGATCCAGGCGCAGGTGGCCCGGATGGACAGCCTGGAGGTGAGCGGTGGCCCAGTGGCTATGGTGGGCAGTGCTGGGGGCTGTGTGAGACAGTGACGAGGAGTCCTTGTCCACATCCCTCTGCCCAGGCCCAGCTCTGCCGTGGCACTGCCCTGCTCTCTGCCCGGGATGCAGCCCTTGCCCAGGTGAGCACTGCCCAGTGACACTGCCACCACCTCAGCTGTCACCAGGGCCACCCCCAGCCCTCTCCCACGGCCCCTCATGTCCAGGCCCTGTCCCACAGGCAGGGCAGCGGGCGCAGGAGCTAACAGCATCACTGGAGGAGTACGAGCGGATGGTGCAGGTACGGCACATCTGGCCTCGGTGTGAGCCCAGACAGCGGCCACTTGGCCACAGCGAAGCCCCGCGGTGGCCACTCTCTATGTGGGGGTCAAGGGCAGGGCCAAGGGCGGCAATCCCTTCTCCCCCCCAGGAATTGCGTCTGGAGACAACGCGGCTGCGGCAGCAGCTGGGCCAGCTGCGGGATGCCTGGGCCATGTACGTGGGGGACACGTGGGCAGGGGACATCCTCAGGATGCTCCGGAGTCCTCACCTCGGCATCCTCACCCTCCTCTGCCTTCCACAGGCGCCCGTGGTGCCCGCGTGGCCAGCTGGACATCCAGGCCACAGCGGCGACAGCGAGCCCGGTAAGAGTGGGGTCGGGGGGACCCTGCAGGGTCCCTTCAGCCACTGACCCAGAGGCTCTGCCCAGGGGACAGGGGACAAGGAGGAGGAGGAGGAGGAGGACACAGGGACAGTGGTGTCCGGAGGAGGAGGCCTGGTGTGGAGCAGTGAGGAGGTGGCCAAGGCAGTGGCCCCGCAGGCGCCATTGTCACCGTGGACGCCGCTGTCACCATGGGCTCTGGTGCTGCTGGCACTGCTGGCCCTGCTCTACCTCTTGCCCTGCCAGTGGCCCCAGCTCCAGCTGCACTACCGGAGCCCCCCGCCCCTGTGAGACCCCCAGTAAAGGCCAGTTGGGCACTACTTTGTCCACCCCACTCCATACCAGCTCCCCCAAACACTCGTCCCAGTCCGCCCAGTCTTCCCAGAGCAGGGTCAGAGTCAGGGTGTCAACATCAGCTTTATGGGCACTGCACGGGGCCAGGCTGGGCCCCCTCATCTCTCCGTCGCTCCGGGAGATCTCAGTGTAGCTCCCAAGGGCTTCCAGCAGGGAACTGGAGGGTCCCCGTCTCTCACCAGTGGCTCAGGCCAGCCTGGGCAGGGGCAGAGGGTGAGGACCTGATGATCCAGGGGCCTCCTCTGGCCCCCCTCAGGACATTCCCAGTGATACCAGTACGCAGCAGCCCTCCCAGTACCTGTGTCTGTCCCCAAGTACCACTCGGCCACTCAGGTCCCATCCTGCTCCAATGTCGGAGGTCCCTGTGAGGGCTGGGGGGGGCTGAGGGGAATGACCTCCCAGTGCTCCCCAGTGCTTCCAGTGTTCTCAGTCCTCCTCCCAGTGATCCCAAGACAGCCACCAGTGCTCCCAGTGTCCCCAGGACAATCAGCATCCACAGTGTCCCCAGTGTCCCCAATGCACACAGCACTCCCAGTGCCCCTCATGCCCTCACCACCCCCTGTGTCCCCAGGAACGCCATCCTCCCCAGTGTCCCCAGTGCCCTCGAGTGGCCCCAGTGTCCCCGCCTGGGCACAGGGTCTCCTCCACAGTACCCAGACCAGTGCCACCAGGCCCAGGGCCCCCCCAACTCCCCCCAGCAGCACCAGCCCGTGTCCAGCAGGGCTGGGGGGTCCCTGCCTGGCCCCCAAGGTCCCCTCGTGCCGCACTGCTGGGCTGATCAGCGCCGGGCCTGGGGGGAGACGGGGGTCAGCAGCTGCCCTAGGGGGTTACTGGGGTCCCTCAGGGGTCCCGGGGGGTACCTGGGTGGCAGCGCAAGCGGGCACAGCCAGGGAAGTGGGGGGGTCTCCCTTGCAGCCCCCCCAGGTGCTGCACGAGGGTCTCCAGGAGCTGCGACACATTCACCATCTCCAGCTGGACACAGCCCCGGGGGTCCTAGGGAGATGTCATAGGAGCCCCCCCGGGGGACCCCAGACCCCTTCTGAACCACCCTGGGAAATCCCAGGAATGCCCCAGAGCTCCTGCACCCCCCCAAAGTCTCCCAGAGTCACCCTGGACACTTCAAGGAACCCCCAGACCCCTGTGGGGTCCCCAGAGCCCCTCAGGCCCCCAGACTCACCTTGGCCTCCCCAGGACCACCCCATAACGGCGCACACCGAGCCTCCCAACTCCCCCTCCTTCCAGCACCCCCAGAGCCCCCCCCAGGGCCCCCCACCCACCTGGATGTGACACTCGGCTACGAAGTGGAGCTGGGCAAGGAGGGTCCTGAGCAGGGGGGCCAAATCCTTCCCTGCCACCCCCAACATTCGCTGCAGAGCCAGTGCCCCAAAGTGAAGCCCCCAGAGATCAGAGCAGGCACTGTCCTGGGGAGGCCGGGGCAGTTGAGGATTTGGAGGGACAGGGGTCAGAGGTGTCCGGGGCTGCAGGAACAGGGAGGGATTTGGGGGGGCACACGTGGGATTCGGAGGGTTCTCGCTCACCGGCTCCAGGTTGCTGGGCATCGCCACAGGGTAGTCGAGGAGCAGCCAGGGGGTCTGTGGGAGGGGTCAGGGGGTCCCCAAAAGCAGCCCAGAGGGCTGAGGAGGGCGCTCAGGGGGTCCCCAGCGACCCTTTGGGGGTGAAGGGTTGCAGTCAGGGGGTTTTCGGGACCCAGAGTGGGGCCTCCCCTGGGGAATGAGGGAGTTTGGGGGACGGCGGGGGAGGTGCAGGGGAATCTTTTGGGTCTCAGGGGGATCCGGGAGGTCCCGTGAGGATCCCGGAGATCGGGGGGCATACTGGGGTGTGCGGGAGGGTGTCCTGGGGGCGGGGGTCTCACCAGGTTGTTCAGGTGGGCGCTGAAGGTGCTGCTGATGGGGTTAAAGCCGAAGGAGCAGCAGCTGCTGGGGGTGGGCACGGCCAGAAGGAGCAGGAGCGGCACCTGGGGGTCACCGGGGGGGGGCTCTGGACGTCCCAAGGGGCTCTCACGGGGGTCCCAGAGGGGCGCAGGGACATTGTGGGGGGAGGGGAGGGGGTCTCCACTTACCAGAGCAGAGCGGGGGGGGGGCAAGTCCATCGCGGTGCTGAGCTGGGGATGGCGCACGGAGACCCGCGAGCGCTCCCGGAGCCACCCCCGGGACCCCCTCCGGGACCCCTCGGGCCGCGGCGGAGCCGCCGCCGAAAGCGAAAGCGGCACCGAGCCGGGAGGGGGCCCAGGAAACCCGAGAGGGCAGCGAGACGCCCTGAGCCTCCCCCTCCCACGCCGCGGACCCCGGGCTGCCCCTTCCTCACCCGGGGGACTAGCTCTCTCATCCCACGGGGGCTCCGGCGCTCGGGACCCCCCGCCCGGCCCCGCAGAGCTTTGGGTGCGGCTGCTCCGAGCGTGGGAGGGGGGCCGGGGCGTCCGGGCACGTGCAGGGGCGGGGCACCCCCAAAATACCCCCCCCCACTCCAGCCCGAGACCAACGCGGTCCCCCCCGCAAACAGAGATGTGACAGCGGCTGCGGATCGGAGCGGTTTATTGGGGCGGGGGTCGCGGGGCTGGGGGCACAGTGTGAGGTCTGAAATCCTCGCAGATTTGGGGGGTTCTGGGGGGCGTCTCAGGGAGCGCCCCCCGGAAGCCAAAGGCAGTGGGGGCGGGTGCAGCGCAGCTCCAGCTCCCGCTCGGCGCCGGGGGGAGGGTCCTGCCCCGGAGCCCCCAGGAGTCCCGCCGGGACCCCCCAAACGCGGGGGACGCTCGCGGCAGAGGCCCAGTCGCAGTCCTGGGTGGGCGGACATAAGAGGGGACAGATGGGGAGAGCTGGGGTGACGTCCCCCCGACCCCAAATCCCCACCACAGCAGCCGTCCCACGGCTTGGCACCCCCAAAAGGTCACGACGATCCGCCCAGTGTCCACCCTCCTTCCCCTGTGTGCCCTCCACTGTCCCCTTCCCCCGTGTCCCCACACTCTGTCCCCCCCCGCCATTTCTCCCACTGCCCCTCCACTCACCGCGTCCCCCCCGCAGAGCCACAGCCCGTCCGGGTGATGTCGCGCCAGGCGAGATCCGGAGCCCCGGGAATTCCCGGGAAGCACCGTCAGGACACCCCCCGGAAGCCCCGCGGCCACCAGAGCCTGGGGACACAGGGGAAGGGGGGAGCGTCACCGAGTTGGGGGGGGGGGTCCTGCGGTGAAGGAAGGGGACGTGGGGTGTCCTGGGGGGTTTCAGGGGGGCACATGATGGGGCACAGGGGGCACACGGGAGGTCCTGGGGGACATATGCGGGCTCGCGGGGGGAAGGGGGCATCACAGGTGTCAGCCGGGGGGGCAGCAGGGGGGTCCCGCGGTTCCGCACCTTCCGTAGCCGCTGTGCGGGGCCGGCGCCGCCAGGGGGCACCACCACCACCACGCAGTTTCCGAGCGCGAGCGCCGGGAGGAGGAGCTGCATATCCAATGGGCGTGGCCAGCCCCAGGCCACGCCCAGCACCCCCAGCGGCCGCCTCGCCAGCAGTGCCCGCCCCCCGGGCACGTCCTGCAGCGGGATTGGTCACGCCCAGTCAGAGGCCACGCCCAGTCACACAACACACGCCCCTTTTGCCCCAGCCACTCACCTCCCACCCCCTTAACCACGCCCACCTGCACGGCCCCGCCCGCGCGCTCCACGCGCGCCGCCCAGCGCAGCAGCGCCCTCTGCAGGCCCCCGGCCGTGTCGCCGTTGTCGCCGTCCTCGGGGGCCCCGCGTCCCCCCGCCGGCGCCGCCGACGCCCCCCGCAACACCCGGGCCCGCGACGCTCTCGGCAGCCGCCCCCACCTGCGGGAGTCGAGGGCATTGGGGACCGACCCCTCCTCCCCACGGGGGTCGGGGGACACCCCTGAAGGAGCCACCCACCCACCCTCGCACTCACCCCGGGGCAGCCCCGCGGGCCGCGGCCACGGCCTGAGCCAGCTCGGGATCGCCGGGGTCATCCACGGTCACCAGGGGGCTGCGACAGGGACGGGAGACAGGGGATCAAAGGGCATCGCCCAGGGGGGCACCGGGACCCCTTTGAGAGGAAGAATCGGGGTCCTGAGGGGCACACGGGATCCTCTGGGGGGACAGGATGGGGCTGGGACCCCCCGGGGGGGAAGAAGGGGGTCCTGGGGGTGTTAAACCAGGGTCTCAATGGAGTCCCGGTCTCAGAGTTCTTGTCCTGGGATCCCCTAATTTGGGGTTTCCATCCTGGGGAGGGGTCCCTGTCCCGTCAGGGGGTACCTGAGCAGCTCATCCACCTTGGAGGGCTGTTCCCAGGGGGGGCACCCGAATTCTCGCAGCGCCTGGAAGGAGTGCAGGGGGGGCAGAGCCCATCTGCAACAGCACAGGACCCCCCTCCCTGAGGAACCCCAAAACCCACCCCACTCCCCCCTAAACCACTCAGGACCCACACCAGGACAGCTCGACACCCCTCCACCTTCTCCAGGACTCCCTCAACCCCCCCAGACCCCTCCCAAACCGCCCAGGAGTCCCACCAGAGCCCCCTCGGCAGCCCCCACCTCATCCAGGTCAGTGTCTGCGGCCCCCCCGGCGCAGCCCCCGCTGGGGTCCAGCAGGTCCAGGGCGTTGAGCCACACCAGCCCCTGGGGCAGCCTGCAGAGGGGTCAGCACTCAGTGCCCAGCGGTCACTCCTGGGCTCAGGGCTCAGCGGGGCTGGTGGTCACCTGTCCGCCGTGTCCAAGGCCACGGTGATGTCCTGGGCCCAGACGGCAGCGGCCGCGGTTTGGGGCAGGGCTGATGCCAAGGCCACGGCCTCCGTGGGGCCACGCACGGACAGCAGCACCAGCAGTGGCCCTGGGGCCTGGCAGGGCAGGGGACACTCAGAGGAACCCCAAAAGGTGCCCCTGGGCACCCCCCCACCCCAGGTCACCCTGGGGCACCCACCGGCTCCCGCAGGCAGCGCGAGGTCGGGGCCACCCCCGAGATCAGCGTGGGGGGGTAGAAACGACACCCCCCCTCCGGCAGTGGCGGCAGTGGAGCCTGGAAAACCTGGGCAGAAAAAAACGGGGGTCCCAACAAGGCAGGGACCCTCAGAGTGCCACACAGGGCATCCCCAGACTGCCCCCGAGGGACCCTCAAAGGTCCCCACAGCTGGTCCCAACATCCAGGAACCCCCAAACCCACCCATGACGGAGAACCCTGATGTCCAGGAACCTCCAAATTTCCCCCCAGGAGACACCTCAAACTCTCCCCCCAAGGGACCCCAATGTCCAGGAAGTCTCAAACTCAACCCCAAACACCACGTGCCCCTCCCCACCCTCCCAACCCCTTTGTGCCACCCCGATGTCCCCACAGCCACCCCACCCCGGCCCCCCTTTGTGTACCCCCTCACCTGAGCTCCTTCCTCCCGCGCCTCCTGCACCACCCCCTCAGGCGGGCGGGTCCCGGGGGGCAGCGGCCCCACCTCCGTTTTGGGGTCCGTGGGGTCCCCGAGCCGCAGCCCCCCAAGCCGGGCCCACAGCCGCCGCTCCAGAGCTGCCACCACCGCGTCCTGTGCCAGCACCACGCACCCCCCCCACGGGAACTGGGACACGGAGGAGGCACATCAGGGACACTCCAGCGACTCCCCTGAAAAACTCACAAACCTCCCCCCAAGAGAAACCCAAAAACCTCCCGAAAAGCCCACACAAAACCATCCCAAAAAAAGAGAACCTTGAAACATCCGCAAAAGCCCCTCTCAAAAAAAACCCTGAGAAACCGCCAAACCTCCACAAAAACCCCTGAAATGCCCCCCACAAAAGACCTGAAAAGCTCCCCAAAAACCCCCCGGGACCCCCGCAGCCCCACCAGCGCTAGGGGGGCGGCGGCGGTGGCGGCGATGGCGGCGGCGGCGCTGTCCAGGTCGGCCGAGTCCAGGACGATGACAACGACGCGGCCCCCCCGGGGACCCCCCAGGCGCGGTCCCCGGCACGGGGACCCCCAAACCAGGGCCTCCAGCTCCTCCTGGGGGGCAGGGAACAGACAGCGCGTGGGGACACACCCAGGGACCCCCGAATTGAGGCGGGGGGGGTGAGAGGAGGAGCCCCAGCTCCCCTCCCTCCGTCGTTGTCACCTCCCCTCGCTGTGACACCGCCGTACCTGGGGGGCTCCCAGGAAGGTGACAGAGGTGACTTCGGGGTGGGTGTGCAGGGCCCGGCACAGCCCCGGGGGTCCCGCCAGGACGTTGAGGACCCCGGGGGGCAGCGCCGCCCCCTCCCCGCTGAGCTCCCCCAGCAGCAGCAGCGGTGGAGCCGCGGCCGGAGGGGAGAGGACCAGAGCCGTGTTCCCTGCAGGGACACCCCAAAACTGCTGGGACCCCCCAGAGGGACATCAGGACACCCCAAAGCTGCTGGGACACCCAACAGGGACATTGGGACACCCCAAAACTGCTGGGACCCCCCAGCGGGACATCGGGACACCCCAAAACTGCTGGGACCCCCCAGCGGGACATCGGGACACCCCAAAACTGCTGGGACCCCCCCGAGAGGGACATCGGGACACCCCAAAACTGCTGGGACTCCCCAGAGGGACATCGGGACACCCCAAAACTGCTGGGACACCCAACAGGGACATTGGGAAACCCCAAAACTGCTGGGACCCCCCCAGAGGGACATTGGGACACCCTAAAATAGCTAGGACACCCCACACGGACATTGGGGAGCCCCCCACACCTGGACCCACCCTTGTCCCATGGCTCTCCCCCTCGTTCCTTGAAGTGCCAGCTGTCCCCAGGGTCCCCAAGCGTCCCCCCCAGCACTCACCCATGGCCAGGAGTGGCCCCAATTTCCAGAGCAACGCTGGCAGCGAGCAGGGACCCCCCAGGACCACGGCCACCACCCCTGGGGGGACACACGGGGGGTCAGGGGACACGGGGAGGGGACAGGGGACACTGTGGGGACAAGGGAGACTCACCCAGCGGGGTCCAGCCCTCCAGTCCGGGGGGCCCGAGCTGGGCCCCCGCCGCGGGCACCTGGAGCAGCCGCAGCCCCAGGTCCAGGTCGGCCCCGAGCGTCCGGCAGAGCGGCCGCCCCCCGGCCAGGGCCAGCAGGGCCCCCATGGTCCCCCTGCGGTCACCTGCCAGCGTGGCGGCCAGCCTGGGGGCACCGGGGACACCGGGGGTCAGTGGGGACACCGGGGGACACAGAGGGGACAGCGGGGGGGCTCAGAGGGGTTTCGGTCCCCCGCAGGTTGTTATTAGACACAAAGTAAGTACGTAAACGTTTGGTAAGTTTAAAGGTTAAAAAGAAGAGCGTTTTATTTGAGTATTTGATATTTATAGGCTTTTAGAGGTGATTGTGGGCTGGAGGATGGAATCACTGCTTTTCTAATCACACTGGTTAAGCTAACAGTTTATTAGCTTACTTTTGTCACAAAGAAGAACATAAAACAATTATTATTTATGTGAACAGTGTGTGAGAAGTCCAGTACGAATATGTAAAGAGATCAGAAGGTTGAAGTTGTTTTATGAGAACTTTAAGACTCTTAAAAGAACTATAAAAGAAAACTTAATACTTTTAAAAACTGACCCCGGGGTCAGCCAGGGTCACCTGGGGCCACCTGGGGCCACTGGAGACAGAGGGGACAGGGACAGGCCAGAGGTCACCCGAGGGACGCAGAGGTCACTGGGGGTCACGGGGTCACTCACCGGGTCAGGCGCTGCCCCCGCTGGGGCCCCCCCAGCCCCGCCCAGGCCTCGGCCGCCGCTTTCGCCGCCGCCACGGCCACGGCCACGTCCGAGCTGTCCCCGGCCGGCACCGTGGCCACCGTCCGGCCTGGGGACAGACAGGGCATGGCAGGGGCTGGCCGTGACCCCGAACCCTGACCCTGACCCTGACCCCGAACCCTGATCTCAGTCCCACAACCCCGCCCCGATCCCTGACCCCAGTCCCTGACACTGGTCTGGACTAGTGACCCCAAATCTGTGACCTTGACCCTTGACCCCCAGCCCTGCCCCATCCCTGTCCCCTCCCTGTCCCCTCCCCTACCGGTGGTGGCCTCCTGGCACTCCAGGCTCGTCCTCCCCGCTGCTTTCAGCCACGTTCCGTCCACAAAGTGTCCGAGGCTGCGGCCGTGGGACTCCAGCCATGCCTGGGGGGGTGGGGGGGACACCCCTGGGCACCCCCGGCCCCAGCAAAGCCCTCCCCCACCCTCACAAATGACCTTGGGGCCACGGGGGGACTTTGACCCGGACTCACCCCATGGAACCCTGGGCCCCCCCCGTTACCCCTCCAGTCCCAGGAACCCTCCAGGACCCCCAGGACCCCCCAGTGCCCCCCAGGATACCCCCATCCTCACGGGACCCCCAAAACTCACCCCAATCCCCTCCCCATGCCTCTCCCGGCCCCATTATTTCCCTCGGGACCCCCCCCCGACCCCCTCCCAGTTCCTAAGGAGACTCCCAAGAGCCCCTGAAGACCCCCCTGAGATTCTCAGGGCCCCCCCAGGACCCCCAGAGCCCACCCAGGGCGACCCCCAGATCGCCCCTCACCTCTCCTGGGTTGATCTCGCCGGGGATCGGCCCCTCCTCCATCGTGGCGAAGATTTCGGGGACCGGGGGAGCCCCGAGGGCCGCCAGAGCCGCCATCGCCGCCGAGGGACCACTGAGACGGGGCGGGGTCGGACAGAGCGGCCCCGAGAAACCACCGAGACGGGGCGGGATGGGCCAGAGCGGCCCCGGGGCAGCACCGGGGCCGGGCCGAGTTGGACAGAACGGCCCCGAATGACCATCGAGATGGGGCCGAGCTGGACAGAACGGCCCTGAATGACCATCGAGATGGGGGGGATGGCCAGAGCGGAACCCCCCGCCCGACACACCCCACCTCCCAGGAACCAGCGAGACGGAGCGGAAGCGGCCAGAGCGTCCCCGCGTAACCATGGAGACAGGGCCCCGCCGGGAGCGGAAGTGACGAGCGGTAAAGGCGCGGTGAGCGCGGCCCAGGGGGTCAGAGGAGTTCGGCGGTTTCGGGGGTCCCGAGGGGTTCGGGGGATTCCGGAGGGGCTTTGGGGGCCCCGAGGGGTTCCCAGGGAGGGTCCTGGTGGCCCCGGTCCGTCCCGGGCCTGGAGTGGCGGTGTCCCCGCGGCTCCTGCCCCATCCCGCTCCCTCAGGCCATGGCGGACCCCTCGCTGCTCTCGGCCGAGCTGGAGGCGGACGAGGAGGAAGAGGCAGCGCTGCGGCGGCTGCTGCTGCAGGTGGGTCCCGGGCGGGGGTCCCGGTGTCGGTCCCGTTGCCGCTGCCGGTTCTGAACCGCTCCTCCTTCCCGCAGGTGACCCCGGACCGTGAGGAGGCCCCGCGCCCCGGCCCCACCCGGGCGGTCACCCCGCAGCCGGGTACGGGGTGGGGGCTTCGGTGGATTTTGGGGAGGGTTCGGGGGGTCCCCACCGCCCCCTGACCGCCCCCGACCCCGTGTCCCTCCGCAGGGCTGTGCGTGAAGACCCGCGCGGGGGGGGACAAGGTGTTCGTCAACGTCTGCCACTCGCCCGAGGTGCCGCCGCCGCCCCCCGTGTCCCCCCCGGGCCTGCAGAGGCTCCTGCGGGAGCCCCCCGGCCCCGACGGCGGCTTCAGGATCCCCATGAGCCTCGGGGAGCCGCACGCCGAGCTGGACCGAGGTCAGAGACCCCCACGGAGCCCTCCCCTCCCCTCCCCTCCGCTCCGAACCCTCCCGGATCTGCTCCCACCCCGCAGGAGGCCGTGGCTGCACCGCCTATGACGTGGTGGTCAACTCGGGCTTCTTCAGGACGCTGCAGGTGAGCCGGGCCGGGGGCCTCGGGGCTCCGGGGGGCTCCTGGGGGGCTCTGACCCCCGTGGCCCCCTCAGGCCGATCCGCTGTACCTCGAGTTCTTCCTGACCGTGGCCATGGAGGGGCTGTCGGAGAAGTACGGGGTGGAGCTGGAGCTCACTGGTGAGACTGGGGGGGGCGCTGGGAGAGCTGGGGTGCGGCTGGACCCCCCCTCCCCCCCGTGACCCCCCACGACCCCCCCAGGCTGGCGCGTGCTGCGGAACAGGAAATTCCTGGGCTCCATCTCGGCCCAAAACATCCGGGCCCGGCCCCGGCCCCACATCCAGGAGCTCCCAGGGTGAGTGGGGACCCCTGGGACCCCTCCCCAAAATCCCTGGGGCCCTCCCGACCTCACCTGCGCCCCCCCTGCAGCCCCCCAGATCCCCCCCAGTTCGTGGTGGTGGCCGAGCCCTCAGCCCAGGAGCCGCAGGTGCTGCAGGCCCGGGTCCACCTGCCCCAGGTGGTGAGTGGGGCAACTGGGGAGAACTGGGAGGTGCTGGAGGGGGCAACTGGGGAGAACTGGAAGGTGCTGGGGGGGCAACAGGGGAGAACTGGGACATGCTGGGGGGCGGCAACTGGGGAGAACTGGGAGGTGCTGGGGTTGGGTTATGGGGTTCCCCTGATTCTGGGGGCAGTTTGGGGGGGCACTGGGGAGAGGTTGGAAGGCTCAGGGGGCAGTGGGGGGTGGATGGGGGGAGTCCCGTTATCCTGGGGGGGCACTGGGGCGTACTGGGGGCTGTGGTAGGAGGGGTTTCCACGATCCTGGGGAAGGTGGGGGAACAATGAGGGGTCCCCTAAAGCCTAAGGAGGGGTTGGGGGGCGCTGTGGGCGTGTTCTAACTATGGTCACGCCCCTCTGGGCCCCGCCCAGGAGGGGGCGGGGTCTCTCTGGCTGGGGCTGAGCGAGGAGCGGCTGCTGCTGCTCCGCCCGCCGCCGCCGGGGGGCGCTGCGGCCGAGAGCGGCGCGGGTCCGCCCGCCCGCCAGGGGGCGCTGCTGGAGCTGGGGCTGCCCCTGCCCGCCGACCCCGCGCGGTGCCGCGCGCGCTTCCACCGCCGCTCCAAGGTAACCATGGCAACCGCGGGGCGGGACACGCCCCCCCGGCCGTGGGACACGCCCCCCCGGCCGTGGGACACGCCCCCCCGGCCGTGGGACACGCCCCCTGGTGAGCGCGTGGCGCCCCCTGCAGGTTCTCACCGTGACGATGCCGCTGCGGGCCTGAGGGACGAGGGACCCCCCGCGGGACCCCCCACCCACCACGGGACCCCCCGAGAGCTCCCAGGATCGCTCTGGACCCTCCCTGGGATCGTCCGGGACCCTCCTGAGTCCCCCAGTCTGGGATCGTCCCGGACTTCCCCTCAGGGACCCCCTTCAGGGGGTCTTTTGGGGCCTCCCCAGGATGCTCCTGGACCCCCTCAGGACCCTCTTGGACCCCCCACCTCAGGATCGTCCCGGACTTCACCTCAGGGACCCCCTTCAGGACTCTCTTGGGGTCTCTTTGGGGCCCCCCCGGGCCCCTCCTCCCACCCTCCACATCCCCCCAATGCTCCCCTTAATCCCCCCTGCCCCCCATCTTTTTTTGTACGAAACCCCCCAATAAAAGTTAAACCCGCAGCCCGTGGTGGGATTGGCCAAGGCCCCCCCGGGGCGGCTCAGCCCACGCAGGGGGGGATTGAGGGGGATTTAGAGCTGAGCCGGGGCCGGGGGGGCCGTCCCAGAGCTGAGGAAGAGCCGAGAGGAGACACCAGAGGGGTCGGGGGCCTGCGGGGAGGGAGGGAGGGAGGGGGGGACACCCCCAGCTGACCCCCGGGTGTCCCCGCGGGGGGACAGAGGTGTCGTGGTGGGGGGGGGTTCCCGGTGGTCCCCCCGGGGTCATGGTGCCCTGAGCCAGCATGGAATTCAACAAGGAGGAATTCCGGCGGCAGCTGGGGGCCGGGCTCGGCCGCCTGCACAGGTGAGACCCCGAATTTGGGGGCACGGGGACATTGGGGGGGGGGTCCTGGGGGGTCAGGCTTGAGGGGGGAGGTTGGCACCCGGGCCGGTTGTGGCTTTGTCACCTTAAAAATACCGCGAGAGCCCAGGGGGAATTTGGGGTCGGGTCGCTTGCTGGGGTTTTGGGGGGTTTTGGGTGCCCCTCACACGTGTGTGCGCGTCCCCCCCCCAAGCCCACTCGTGTCCGTGCCACGCGTGTCCCCATCGCTGTCCTCGTCCCCTCCCCGGCGCCGCCACCACGGGGGATTTAGAGGCTTTAATCTGCTGCCAGCGGCGCTGCGGGGGGGACACGGGGGGACCTGGGGACACGGCGGGGGACACGGGGGGACGTGGCAGGGGGACACGGGGGGACCGGGAGACATGGCGGGGGACACAGGGGGGGACACGGGGGATGTGGCAGGGGGACACAGGGGGACCGGGAGACATGGCGGGGGACACAGGGGGACACAGTGGGGGGACACGGGGGGACACGGGGGACGTGACCTGGGGACACAGCGGGGGACACAGTGGGGGGACACGGGGGGATGTGGCAGGGGGACACGGGGGGACCTGGGGACACGGCGGGGGACACGGCGGGGGACACGGGGGGACCTGGGGACACGGCGGGGGACACGGGGGGACGTGGCAGGGGGACACAGGGGGACCGGGAGACATGGCGGGGGACACAGGGGGACATAGTGGGGGGACACGGGGGGACGTGGCAGGGGGACACAGGGGGAGAAGGGACACAGGGAACATGGTGCATGGGTTGGAGACAGGGGACACGGGGGACATGGCCGGGGGACACGGGAGGACCTGGGGACACGGCAGGGGGAAAGGGACATGGAGGGATACGGCAGGGTGGAAGCAGGGGGACACGGGGGACACGGCAGGGGGACACGGGACATGGGGAACATGGGCAGGGGGAAAGGGACACGGGAGGCTCGGGGGGCGGGACTGCAGCCCCCCGCTGACCCCCGCAGGTTCCTGGAGCGGCGCCAGGATGACCCCGAGAGCCTGGAGCTGAGCTCGGGGGGCGCCCCCCCGAGCGCAGCGCGGCCCCCGGTGCTGGACTGCACCTTCTGCGGGCTGCCCCGGCGCTACGGCATCGCCATCCTCTGCGGCATCGGCTTCTGCATCAGCTTCGGCATCCGCTGCAACCTGGGCGTGGCCGTGGTCAGCATGGTCAACCCCAGCCACGGGCAGGTACGGGGGCAGGAGTCACCTGTGGGGTCACCTGTGGGGTCAGGAATGGGGTCAGGTATGGGGTCAGCATGGTCAACCCCAGCCACGGACAGAGAGCATTAATGGGCTCCAGGTAAATTAATTAATTTATTAATTTATTAATGGGCCTGGGCAGGTAAAGGGGCAGCAGGGCTCAGGGACAGGTCTGGGGTCACCGCGGCAGGGGGGACAGGTCTGGGGTATCTGCAGGACAACGGACACAGACAGGTGTGGGGGGAGCACACCTGCACAGGGCGTGTCCCCCCCCGCCCCCCGCTGACCCCTCCACGGCCTCCCCCAGCACGCCCAGTTCAACTGGGACCCCGAGACGGTGGGGATGATCCACGGCTCCTTCTTCTGGGGCTACATCGTCACGCAGATCCCCGGCGGCTTCATCGCACAGAAGTTCGCCGCCAACAGGTGGGTGTGGCCCCGGGGGCGGGGCCGGCCCTGCAGGTGGCCCCAGGGGGGTGGCCGTCACCTGCGTGTCCCCTCCCCAGGGTGTTCGGGCTGGCCATCGTGTCCACCTCGGTGCTGAACATGCTGATCCCGTCGGCCGCACGCACCCACGTCGGCTGCGTCATCGCCGTGCGCGTCATGCAGGGGCTGGTCGAGGTCAGGGCAGGGCAGTTTTGGGGGTGTTTCAGGCGTTTTTCAGGTGTTTGAGGAGATCACCTGGAGGGCTTGGGGGGTTTGGAGTGGTGTTGGGGTGTTTTCACATAAATACGAAAGGGCAGGAGCGGTTTTGGGGGGTTTTCGAGTGTCTTTGGGGTGTTTGGGGACATTTCATGTTGATTTTCGGGTGTTTTGGGCTGCTGTGAGGTGTTTTTAAGGTGTTTCTGGGTGTTTTGGGCTGCCGTGGGGTGTTTCAGCAGTGTTTTTGGGCTGTTTTGGGATGTTTTTGTGGTGTTTTCGGGGTGGTTTTGGGGTGTTTTGGGGTGTTTCGGGGTGTTTCTGGGTGGATTTTGGTATTCAGCTACTGAGGTTGGGGCGTGGCCATTCCTACACTCTCACTGGCCAGGGCGTGGCCGGGGGGCGTGGCCGGGGTTGGGTGTGTCCCTTGGTGTCCCTGGACCGTGCCCATCAGGGTGTGGCCCGGGTGGGCGTGGCCCGTGCTGACCCCGCCCTTGTCCGGCAGGGTGTGACCTACCCTGCCTGTCACGGCATCTGGAGCAAGTGGGCGCCGCCCCTGGAGCGGAGCCGCCTGGCCACCACGGCCTTCTGCGGTACCGGGGGCTACCGGCGGGCTCAGGGGGGCTACCGGGGGGGCTGGGGGGTCACCACGGCCTTCTGCAGTACCAGAGGCTATCGGGGGGCTCAGGGGGGCTACCGGGGGGGCTGGGGGGCCACCACGGCCTTTCTGTGGTACCGGCAGGCTCGTACGCGGGGGCGGTGGTGGCCATGCCGCTGGCCGGGGTCCTGGTGCAGTACACGGGCTGGAGCTCCGTGTTCTACGTCTACGGTGAGACCCCCGGAAACCCCCCGGGACCCCCAAAACCCTCTGAGACCCCCCCGGGACCCCCTGGTGACCCTTCCCAGTGTCCCCAGTGCCCCCGGTGACCCCTCCCAGTGTCCCCAGTGCCCCCAATTCCCCTCTCCGTGCCCCCGGTGAGCCCGGTGCCCCCCAGGCAGTTTCGGGGTGCTCTGGTATCTCTTCTGGGTGCTGGTGTCCTACGAGAGCCCGGCGCAGCACCCCACCATCTCCCCCGAGGAGCGCAAGTACATCGAGGAGAGCATCGGCGAGAGCGTGGGCAGCAACCCGCTGCTGGTCAGACTGGGAGCACTGGGAGCACTGGGACGGGCACTGGGAGCACTGGGAGGGGCACTGGGAGCACTGGGATGGACACCGGAGGGTTACTGGGAGCACTGGGATGGGCACTGGGAGCACTGGGACGGGCACTGGGAGCACTGGGACGGGCACTGGGAGCACTGGGGGGGGCACTGGAGGGTTACTGGGAGCACTGGGATGGGCACTGGGAGCACTGGACGGGCACTGGGAGCACTGGGATGGGCACTGGGAGCACTGGGGGGGTCCCTGGGGGTCACCAGCAGTCGGGAGGAGGTCACAGGGGGCAAGGGTCACTGGGGGGTCACTGGGGGGTCGCTGTGACCACCTCACCTGGGGCCACCGAGGCCACCAGCAATGTCCAGGTGCTCCGTCCCGTGGGAACTGGGGCTGGACCCGGGCTGGGGGTGGCGTGGGGGGCACTGCCACCGGTCAGCCGGTCAGTGGCCATTCCCTGCCCACAGCTGGCCACGCCCTGGCGCCACTTCTTCACCTCAATGCCCGTCTACGCCATCATCGTGGCCAACTTCTGCCGCAGCTGGACCTTCTACCTGCTGCTCATCAGCCAGCCCGCCTACTTCGAGGAGGTCTTCGGCTTTGAGATCAGCAAGGTCGGGCCCAAAAACCCCCACAAAACACCCCAAAAAAACCCACAAAACACCCCAAAGAACCCACACAAAGCACCCCAAAAAACCCACAAAGCACCCCAAAAACCCCACAAAAAAAACCCCAAAGAACCCACACAAAGCACCCCAAAAAAAACCACAAAACACCCCAAAAACCCCATAAAAAACACCCCAAAGAACATCATAAAAAACACCCCAAAAAAACCCACAGAACACCCCAAAGAACCAACACAAAACACCCCAAAAAAACCCACAAAAAACACCCCAAAAACCCCAGGAAACGCCCCAAAACGCCCCAAACCCCGTCCCCGGCAGGTGGGGCTGCTGTCGGCGCTGCCGCACCTGGTGATGACCATCGTGGTGCCCATCGGCGGCCAGATCGCCGACTTCCTGCGCTCGCGGGGGCTCATGTCCACCACCAACGTCCGCAAGATGATGAACTGCGGCGGTCAGCGCGGGGACACCGGGGACACAGGGACACGGGGGGACAGCGGGGGACAGAGGGGACAGCAGGGACATGGGGGGACAGCAGGGACACAGAGGGGACAGTGGGGGACAGAGGGGACAGCAGGGACAGCGGGGACACGGGAGGACATGGAGGGGACAGTGGGGGACAGAGGGGACAGTGGGGAAACGGGGGGGGACAGCGGGGACATGGAGGGGACAGCGGGTGACAACGTCCCCCCACGCAGGGTTCGGCATGGAGGCCACGCTGCTGCTGGTCGTGGGCTACTCGCACTCGCGGGCGGTGGCCATCTCCTTCCTGGTGCTGGCCGTGGGCTTCAGCGGCTTCGCCATCTCCGGTGGGGACAGGGGACAGCGGGGCGGGGGCTGGGGGGGGGTTCGTGTGGGTTTTTGGGGTGCTTTGTGGGTTTTTTTGTGCGGGATTTTGGGGTGCTTTGTGGGTTTTTTTGTGGGGGATTTTGGGGCTGCTTTGTGGTTTTTTTTGTGGGGGATTTTGGGGTGCTTTGTGGGTTTTTTTGTGGGGGATTTTGGGGTGCTTTGTGGGTTTTTTTGTGGGGGATTTTGGGGTGCTTTGTGGGTTTTTTTGTGGGGGATTTTGGGGTGTTTTGTGGGGGTTTTTCGGGGCGGGGGACGCGCGGGTGACACGCAGGCGACACTTGTGTCCCCTCCCCGCACCAGGGTTCAACGTGAACCACCTGGACATCGCCCCGCGCTACGCCAGCGTGCTCATGGGGCTGTCCAACGGCGTGGGGACGCTGTCCGGCATGGTGTGTCCCCTCATCGTGGGGGCACTGACGCGCCACAAGGTGCGGGGACAACGCGGGGACAGCGGGGGGCATGGGGACAGCGGGAGGCAGGGGGGGACAGAGGGACAGAGGGACATGGAGAGACAGAGGGACATGGAGAGACAGAGGGACATGGAGGGACGTGGAGGGGACAGAGGGACATGGAGAGACAGAGGGACGTGGAGAGACAGAGGGACGTGGAGGGGACAGAGGGACAGAGGAATGTGGGAACAGAGGGACGTGGAAGGACAGAGGGATGTGGGGACAGAGGGACATGGGGGACAATGGCACCTGGGGGGACACAGGAATTTTGGGGGTCGCGCCGGCCCCCTGTCACTCACTCTATGCTTAGCCCCGCACACTTTCGTTGGCCCCTCCCTTTTTTCAATTTCCCGCCCTTCCCTTGGCCGCGCCGCTTTCCCGCGCTCCCCATTCGTGCCCCTCCTCGGCCCCGCCCCCTGGCCGCGCGGCGGGCGCTGATTGGCGCAGACGCGCGAGGAGTGGCAGTGGGTGTTCCTGATCGCCGCGCTCGTGCACTACGGGGGCGTGGCCTTCTACGGCGCCTTCGCCTCGGGGGAGCCGCAGCCGTGGGCGGAGCCGCCGCGCGAGGAGGCGGAGCCACTGGCGCCGGGCGGCGACGAGGAGGAGGAGGAGGAGGAGGAGGGCGAGGAAGGAGGAGGAGTGGGGGGACCGCCGGGAGGGCCCCCCGCCAGCTACGGGGCCACCGGCACCACCCCGGCGCCCGGGACCCCGCACGGGTGACGCGGGACGGCCGCGGGGGCGTGCTGCGAAGGAGAGACCCCCGCCCCGAGAGCCCCGGGGAGCGCCGAGAGCCCCGGGAGCCCCCGGCCCCCGTCCCGAGGGCACCGAGAGCCCCCGGCCCCCGTCCCGAGGGCACCGAGAGCCCCCGGCCCCCGTCCCGAGGGCACCGGGGAGCCCCCGGCCCTTGTCCCGTGCACCCGAGAGCCCCGAGAGCCGGGGCCCCCCCGCTGTACATATATAAATACAAGGAGCGGCCGCTGGAGAGCGTGCAGTGCTGTACTGGGGGCACTGGGAGGGACTGGGACAGCTCCTGGGAGGGACTGGGACAGCTCCTGGGGGCACTGGGAGGGACTGGGACAGCTCCTGGGAGGGACTGGGACAGCTCCTGGGGGCACCGGGGCGGTACTGCACGTACTGGGCGGGGCTCTGAGGTTACTGGGGCAGCACTGGGAGGTCGGCGAGTGGCTCCTACCCATACTGGAGGGCCACTGGGAGGGACTGGGAGCACTGGGAGGGTTTCCGGCCAGGACCCTGCCGTCACTTCCGCCCGCAGTGGCACCTCCCGGCGTGACGCCACTTCCGCCCTCCCGCCGCCGGAAGGGGCGACCCCGCGGCGCGCAGGGGGCGGGGCCTCTTTGGCGAGCGGGCGGCGGCCATGGCGGAGCCGCGGGTGCGGCGCGGGGGGACCGGGGGCGCTCCGGGGCGGTCTGGGGGGTCCCGGCCGGGCTCCGGAGGGGTCTGCGGAGGGGCTGGGCACTGCGGGGGCTGCGGGGAGCCGCATGGCGGGCGGCGGGAGGAGGCGCGGAGCGCGGCCACGTGGAGGCCCCGCGGTGCGGCCTAGCCCCGGTAGGGCCCGGCCGCCGCGAGGCCTCACCCGGTGCCGCCCGCGCCGCAGGTTCTGGTGATCGACGGCCGCGGGCACCTCCTGGGCCGGCTGGCGGCGATCGTGGCCAAGCAGGTGCTGCTCGGTGAGTGCGGGACCCTTTCCCCGGGGCCACCGGGGCAATCCCCGCGGTCACCGGGCCCCCCGCGCCGTGATGAGCCCTCTCGGCTGTCGAGTTTGGCGACAATGAGAGCCGCCTCCATGCACTACCAGCTGAGCGCGGGGGGCTCCGGGGCTCGGGAACAGCGCGGGGGAACCGGGCCGGGCCCCGCGCTCGGCCTGACCCGCCCGGGCCCCGCTGTCCCCAGGCCGCCGCGTGGTCGTGGTTCGCTGCGAGGGCATCAACATCTCCGGGAACTTCTACCGCAACAAGCGTGAGTCTGCCGGGGCGTGCCGGGGTCGGGAGGGGATCCCGGGAATGGGAGGAGATCCCGGGAATGGGAGGAGATCCCGGGAATGCAAGGGGATCCCGGGAATCGGAGGGGATCCCGGGAATGGGAGGGGATCCCGGGAATGGGAGGGGATCCCGGGAATGGGAGGAGATCCCGGGAATCGGAGGGGATCCCGGGAATGGAAGGAGATCCCGGGAATGGGAGGGGATCCCGGGAATGGGAGGGGATCCCGGGAATGGAAGGAGATCCCGGGAATGGGAGGAGATCCCGGGAATCGGAGGGGATCCCGGGAATGGGAGGAGATCCCGGGAATGAGAGGGGATCCCGGGAATGGGAGGAGATCCCGGGAATTGGAGGAGATCCCGGCTTTTGGGGACGATCCCGGCGGTTTTGGGTCGCGCAGAAGTTGTGGGAAGTTTCCTGAAGGTTCTCTGTGCACCCCGGCCCCCTTTCGGGGGATTTGAGCTTTTTTCCCATTCCCCAAATCACTCTGTGCATGCCGGTGAAGTTCCCAGCCCCGTTTTGGGGGGATTTGACCCCTTTTTTTCCCACCCCGGCAATCCTCGAACCCCCGTTTTTGAGGGGTTTTCCCCCATTTCCCCCCGCAGTGAAATTCCTGGCGTTCCTGAGGAAGAGGATGAACACCAATCCCTCGCGGGGCCCCTTCCACTTCCGAGCCCCCAGCAGGATCTTCTGGCGCACGGTCCGAGGTGAGCAGGACCCCCGGGACCCCTCCCCAAAAACTCCGGGTTTTTCCTGGCTTTTTCCTGGCTTTTTTTTCCTTTTTTTTCTGATTCTTCCAAAACCAACCCCGGGCCGGGAATTGCCCCGATCCCGGTGCTCCCACCCCAAAATCAGAGATGTTAAATTTGTGCTTTAACCCCAAATTCAGAGATGTTAGATTTGCGCTTTAATCCCAAATTCAGAGATGTTAAATTTGCGGTTTCACCCCAAATCCAGGGATGCTGCCCCACAAGACCAAGCGGGGCCAGGCGGCCCTGGAGCGGCTCAAGGTGTTCGATGGGATCCCCCCGCCCTACGACAAGGTTGGACCCCCCCCAAAATCCCCCAAATTCCCCCTCCAGACCCCCCCCAAATCTTCCTCAAAATTCCCCCTCCAGAACCCCCCAAATTCCTCCTTCAGAACCTCCCAAATCCCCAAATCTTCCCCAAATTCCCCCTCCAGAACCCCCCAAATCCCCCAAATTCCTCTTCCAGACCCCCCCAAATCCCCCAGAACGAGCCCCGGTGTCTGTGATGTCACTTTTACCTACATTGTTCGACTGCTGCTGAGAAAAACCCCAAATCCTGAGACACCCGGTGCCCCGCCCTCCCCACGGCCCCGCCCCCAAAACCCCCAAAAACCCCGAAATTCCCGGATTTTCCAGAGGAAGCGGATGGTGGTGCCGGCTGCCCTCAAAATCATCCGGCTCAAACCCACGCGCAAGGTGAGCGGCGGGGAGGGGCTCCGGGGGGGTTTTGGGGGCTTTTAGGGGATCCTTTTAGGGACTCTATGGGGTTTAGGCGCTTTTGTGGCATTTTTCAGGGGTTTTATGGGATTTTAGGGGGTTTCATAGGATCTTGGTGGGGTTACAGGACTTTTAGGTGGCTTTATGGGCGTGTTTTAGGAAGTTGATGGGATTTTGGGTTTTTTTTATGGGATTTTGGTAGGGGTTACAGGATTTTTGGGGGTTTTATGAGTTTTTTAGGGGGTTTATGTTTTTTTTGGGTGGTTTTATAACGGTTTTTAAGGAGTTCATTGGATTTTAGGGGGTTTTATAGGATTTTTTTAGAGACCTTATGGGATTTTAGGGGGGGTTATGACTTTTAGGCGTTTTATGGGATTTTTTCAGGGAGGTTACAGGATTTCTGGGGGGAGTTTTTGGGATTTTAGGGGGAGTTTTTGGGATTTTAGGGGGTTTTGTGTGATTTGGGTGGGGGTTATAGGATTTGGGTGAAGCATTAGGGAGATTTGGGTGAGCTCTGTGGTATTTTGGGGGGTTTGGGGCAGTTTTATGGGATTGGGGGGGGTTTTATGGGTTTGGAGAGCGGGTTTGGGGTTCTGGGCCCCCCCCAAGCTCCCAGTGCCCCCCAGTTTGCCGTGCTGGGCCGGCTGGCGCATGAGGTGGGCTGGAAGTACCGGGACGTGACCGAGGCCCTGGAGGAGAAGAGGAAGGAGAAGGCCAAGCTCCGGTACAACAAAAAGAGGAAGATGATGGTGAGGAAAAACGGGGAAAACGCCCCAAAATCCCTCGGGATGGGGGAGGGAGGACCCCCAAATCAGGGGGAGGGTCGAAAGCCAGGCAGGGAAAACCCCAGGATTTGGGGGTGGGACTCCAAAAAACTGACAGGGATGGAAAATGGGGTGGGAAAGTCCTAAAAACCTGGAAAAAAAGTTCTAAAACAAGGAAAAAAGTCCTAAAAGCCCGGAAAAAAAGTCGTAAAACCAGGTGAAAGCCTCAAACCAGGGAGCAAGACCTGAATTCCCATTGGAATTCCCATTGGAATTCAGGGTGGGAGGAATTGGGGCCCTATCAAACCCAGGTTTTCCCATTTTTTCCGTGTTTTTTTCCTGTTTTTTTCCCTTTTCCCGATTCTCCCGTTTCTCGCCCCGTTTCCAGAGCCTGCGGCGCCGGGCCGAGCGCAACGCGGAGAAGAAGGCGGCGCCGTTCACGGCGGTGCTGCGGCAGCACGGGCTGCTGCTCTAATAAACCCAAACTGGGACGGACCGGGAGCGTCCGGCTCTTACTGGGAGCGACCGGGACGCGTTTTGGGGAGGTTTCAGAGGTTTTGGAGATTTTATTAAACCGCGGGCAGGCAGCGCCAGAGCAGCCATGGTCACTCCAGGGTCACCTGGGGGGGTCAGTGGTCACTCCAGTGCTCACTCGGGAGGGTCAGAGGTCACTCCAGTGGTCACTCAGGAGGGTCAGTGGTCACTCCAGTGGTCACTCGGGAGGGTCAGAGGTCACTCGGGAGGGTCAGTGGTCACTCCAGTGGTCACTCGGGAGGGTCAGTGGCCGCTCCGGACAGTCGCTCCCCCACCTGCGCCCGCGCCTCGTCCAGCAGCCGCGCGATGACCTCGCTCTCGGCCAGCGGCATCTCCGGGCTCTCGGTCAGTCCTGGGGGCACCTGCGGGGTCAGCACCCCCGGACAGCCCGAGGCCACCCCAAACCCTGAGGTTTCACCCCAAAACCCGGGGTTTTATCACAAAACCCAGGGTTTTACCACGAAACCAGGGGGTTTCACCCCAAACCTCATTGTTTCACCCCAAACCCCCCGCTCTCACCCCAAACCCCGCAGTTTCCCCCCAAACCCCGCGTTTTCCCCCCAAACCCCGCTGTCTCACCCCAAACCCCGCGTTTTCCCCCCAAACCCCGCTGTCTCACCCTGCAGCAGGCACTCCCGCACATGCTGTGCCTCGTAGCGCAGCCCGGTGCTGTGCGGGAAGTTGAGGGGCTCGGCCGGGGGGGGCAGCGGGAAGCGCTCGCGGCGACCCCCCCAGAGCAGCTCGGTGGGGCAGTTCATGTGGCTGGGCAGCTGTGGGGGGGCACGGGGGGTCAGGGGTGCCCCAAAAAACCCCAAAAACGAACCCTGGCTTCGAAAAACACCTTGAGTGCACAGCAGAGAAATGGCCCCCACCCCAAAAAATGCTCGGAAGCAAAAGAACTCATAACAAAAAAAAAAAAAAAAAAAAAAAAAACACAAAACCTCCACACAAACACACAAAAATTCCCCAGAATCCCCAAAAACCCTGAATAAGAAAACCCTAAAACTCAACTGCCCCCCTAAAACTCTCAAAACAACCCAACCCCCCCAAAAAACTAACAACTAAACCCCCCCGAAGAAACCCAAAAAACCTAAAATAAACTCCCCCCCCCGCAAAAAACCACAATAAAAAAAAAAAAAATCCTAAAATAAACCCCCCCAAAAAACCGGAAAAACCCTAAAACGCCCCCCCCCCAAAAAAAAGCCCCTCCCTAAAATTGGGGTTTTCCCTCTGAAGCCTCCCCAAATCTGGGATTTTCATCCCTGAGATTTTCACCTTCTTCCCCCCCCCCCCCCCCCCCCCCCCAGCCCTCCCCAGTTTTTGGGGTCACCTCGGCCCAGCCCCGCGGCCCCCCCAGGGCCGCCCCCCCCGGCAGCTCCGCGGCCATGGAGAAGGTGAGCGCGGCCAGGTTCCCCCCCGGGAACTCGAGCGTCACCGACACCGACTCGTCCACGCCTGGGGAACGGGAAAAACGGAGAAAACGGGAAAAATGGGGAGGGGGGAATGGGGAAATAATGGGGGGGAAAATGTGGGGGGGATGGGGAAATAATGGGGGAAAAGGGGAAAAAATGGGGAGATGGGGAAAGTAATGGGGGAAAAATGGGGGGAAATGGGGAAAAAGGGGCGGGGGATGGGGAAAGTGCCCCCCAGTGCCCTCCTGTCCCCTCCCACTGCCCCCAGTGCCCCCCAGTCCCCCTTCCCAGTGCCCTCCAATCCCCTTTCAGTGCTCCCAGTCCCCCCCAGTCCCCTCCCAGTGCTCCCAGTGCCCTCCAATCCCCTCCCAGTCCCCTCCCAGTGCTCCCAGTGCCCCCGGTCCGTACCGGTGGGGTGCAGCACGCCGTGGGCCCGCAGGCGGGTGGGGGGCTGGCCCCCCCCCAGCAGGGCCAGTGCCATCTGCAGCCCGTAGCCACCGAGGTCCAGCAGGGCCCCCCCACCCAGCCCCGGCTCGCGCAGCCGCGGGACCCCCCCCAGGGCGAAGCCGAGCTCCCCCCGCAGCACCAGGGGGGTCCCCAGGGCCCCCCCGGCCGCGAGCGAGCGCAGGCGGCGCCAGGCGGGGAAAAAACGGGTCCAGAACCCCTGCGGGAGAGACTGGGAGTACTGGGGGGCTCTGGGGGGACTGGGAATGGGGCTACTGGGAGAGACTGGGGCTACTGGGGGCACTGGGGGGGGATTGGAGGGCACAGGCAGCGCCAGGCCAGGAAAAAACAGGTCCAGAACCCCTGAGGGAGAGACTGGGGGCACTGGGAGTGGGGCTACTGGGGGGGACTGGGGGCACTGGGAGTACTGGGGGCACTGGGAATGGGGCTACTGGGGGGGACTGGGGGCACTGGGAGTACTGGGGGCACTGGGAATGGGGCTACTGGGGGGGACTGGGGGCACTGGGAGTACTGGGGGCACTGGGAATGGGAGTAGTGGGGGAACTGGAATGGCTGAGAATGGGGGGAAAGGGCCTGGGAGCTCTGGGAATGGGGGACTGGGAGTACTGGGAGCACTGGGAAAGGGGCACTGGGAGCACTGGGGGCACTGAGAGAACTGGGAATGGGTGACTGGGAGCATTGGGAAAGGGGCACTGGGAGCACTGGGAACGGGGCACTGGGAGCACCGGGAATGGGTGACTGGGAGCACTGGGAGCACTGGGAGCGGCCGCACCTCCATCAGGAACACGCCGCGCTCCCGCGCCGTCCCCACGAGCTGCGCGACCTCGCGGGCCCCGAGCGCCATCGGCTTCTCCATGAGCACGGCGCGGCCGCGGCGCAGGAACAGCAGCCCCGCGGGCAGGTGCGCGGGGTTCACCGCCCCCACGTACACCACGTCTGCGGGGACCCCCAAAAACGGCCTCAGGGGGCCCCAAAACACCCCCCACCCCAAAAACAAAAACGCCAAAACCCCCCAAAAACCCCATACGGCCCCGACTCCGAAAAACAAACAAAAAAACCCCAAATTCCCCCACAAAAAACCCCAAAACACCCCCGACCCCGAAAAACAAAAAAGCCAAAAGCCCCCAAAAACCCCATACGGCCCCAACCTCAAAAAACAAACAGAAAAACCAAACCCCCCAAAAACCCCGTAAAATCTCCGACCCCAAAAAACAAACAAACAAACAAAAAACCAAAACAAAAAACCCCATAAAACCCCCGACCCCAAAACCCCTCCCACACATGTACCACATCTGAGGAGGACATCCCAAAAATAGCCCAAACCCCCCCGTCCCCAAAAACCTCATCGGGGAGCACCAAGAACACCCAGAAGCCCCCCAGAAAACCCCGAAATCCTCTCGGGACACCCCAAACCCTGTAGGGTCCCCTGTGGGGTCTCACCCACGTCGGGGTCCTCGGCCAGCTCCTCATAGGATCCGTAGGCTCGGGGCACCCCGAAGTGCCGGGCGAAGGCCTGGGCGCGCCCCAAATCCCGCGCGGCCACGGCCGCCACCTGCGGGGGGCACGGCCGGGGGTCGTGGGCACCCCAAAATCCCGGGGGCACCCCAAAATCCCCCCGGGTTTAGGGGATCGGGAGGGAATCCCGATGCTTGGGACATCAGGGCAATGGGGGTTACGCGACGGTGGGGGAGGGACACACCCAGGGTTTTTGGGGACACACCCAGGATTTCTGGGGACACACCCAGGTCTTTTGGGGACACACCCAGGATTTTGGGGCTCCCACGGGTTTTGGGGGCTACCAGCGATTTTGGGGGGTCCCGGGGTTTTTGGGGGCTCCCAGGGGTATTTGGGGGCTCCCAGGGGTTTTTGGGGGCTCCCAGGAGTTTTTGGGGGGTCCCAGTGGTTTTTGGGGCTCCCAGGGATTTGGGGGCTCCCACGGGATTTTGGGGGCTCCCAGGGATTTTGGGGGGTCCCAGGGATTTGGGGGCCCCCGGGGATTTTGGGGGGTCACCGTGTGCTCCGAGGCGGGCAGGGTCTGCAGGGCCAGCACGAAGTCGTGGCTGATGGCCCCGGCCGAGCAGATGCCCCAGCGCGTGGGGCCGGGGGGCGGCCCGGGCCGGGCTTTGGGGGGCCCCGGGGCGGGACACGGCTCCGCTTCCCGGTCCCGATCCCGGTCCTGATCCGGGTCCCGATCCCGATCCATGTCCCGGTCCATGTCTCAGTCGCGATCCCAATCCCCCGACCCGGTCTCGATCCTAGTCCAGGTCCCGATCCCGATCCCGATCCCGATCCCGATCCCGGTCCCGGTCCCGTTCCCGTTCCCGTTCCCGTTCCCGTTCCCGTTCCCGTTCCCGTTCCCGGTCCCGGTCCCGGTCCCGATCCCAGCCCGGTGCTAGTTCTGGTGCCGATCCCGGTGCTGATCCCGATCCTAATCGAATTCCCGGTCCTGATCCCAGCCCAGTCCCGATCCGGATCCCGATCCCGATCCCGGTCCCAATCCCGATCCCGGTACCGGCCGTCCCGCACCTGCCGGGGCACGAACGGGGCCGCGCCCGCCCCTCCCCCAGCCGTGGGAAGCTCCCACGCCCCTCCCCCCACCCACGCGCGGGTGGGGGAGGGGCGGGGGGGGCACCCCAAAGGGGGGAGGGGGGGCAGGGGCTGCCCCGGAGACCCCGTGGGGGGGACCGGGGGGGGTTCGGGGGTCCCGGGACTGCGGGAATTTGGGGATTTGGGGGATTCCAGGATTTGGGGGATTTTGGGGGATTTGGGGATTTGAGGGATTTTGGGGGATTTTGGGGGATTTGGGGATTTTTGGGATTTCAGGGGATTTGGGGGATTGTGGGGATTTCAGGGGTCCCTGGATTTGGGGGATTTAAGGATTTGGGGGATTTTGGGGGATTTTGGGGGATTTGGGGATTTTTGGGATTTCAGGGGATTTGGGGGATTGTGGGGATTTCGGGGGTCCCTGGATTTGGGGAAATTGGGGGACTTTTTTGGGAATTTTGGGGATTTTGGGGGTCCTGGGGTCCCCTCCGCGGCGTGGCCCTTTCCCCGCACGTGCTGGGGCCCCGCCCCCTCCGCGCGACGCCGCGCTCCCATTGGTCGGTGGCCGTGGGAGGCGTGGCCTATATGCAAATGAGCGGCGGATGAACGGCTGCGTTTATTGTCGGCTGGGGGCGTGGCTTTTGGGGGCGGGGTGCGAATGGCGCTCGCTGATTCGTCGCGGGCCGGCGCGCGCCGATTGGCTGCGGGCGGGGGCGGGGTGGGACGGCACGCTGCTATTGGCTGGCGGCGAGGGCGGGGCAGAGCGGCGCGCTCCCATTGGCGCAGAGAGGCAGGGGCGGGGCCTGGAGCGATGGCGGCGGCGGCGCTGCGGTCCCGGGGCGGCGGAGCGGTGAGAGGGGGAACCAGTAACCCCAGTAACCCCTGCCAGTAACCCCAGGAACCCCAGTAACCCCTGCCAGTAACCCCAGTAACCCCAGGAACCCCTGCCAGTAACCCCAGTAACCCCAGTAACCCCAGTAACCCCTGCCAGTAACCCCAGTAACCCCAGGAACCCCTGCCAGTAACCCCAGGAACCCCAGTAACCCCAGTAACCCCTGCCAGTAACCCCAGTAACCCCAGTAACCCCTGCCAGTAACCCCAGTAACCCCAGTGCCCCCTCCCAGTAACCCCAGTGCCCCCTCCCAGTAACCCCAGTAACCCCTCCCAGTAACCCCTCCCAGTGCTCCCAGTGTCCCCTCCCAGTCCCCTCCCAGGTCCTACTGGAGCCCCTCCCAGTGCTCCCAGTTCCCGCTGGACCTTCCCAGTTCCACTCAGGCCCTACTGAGGCTCATCCCAGTGCTCCCAGTGCTCCCAGTGCCCCCCCAGTGCTCCCAGTGCCCCTTTCCCAGTGCTCCCAGTGCCCCCCAGCCGTTCCCAGTGACCCCCAACCCCTCCCAGCGACCGTCCCAGTCCTCCCAGTGCTCGTCCCGGTGCTCCCAACGCCTTCCCAGTTCCTCCCAGTGCCCCCGCAGATCCTCCCAGTGCTCCCAGTCCCTCCCAGTCGCTCCCAGTGCCCCCCAGTCGCTCGCAGTCTCTCCCAGTCCCTCCCAGTGCCGCCCAGTCGCTCCCAGTGCTCCCAGTGCCCCTCCAGATCCTCCCAGTGCCCCCGCAGATCCTCCCAGTGCTCCCAGTCGCTCCCAGTGCTCCCAGTCCCGCCGCTCTCCCGCGATGGCGGCGCTGGGGGGGGGTCAAAGTCCGGCCGGGGGGGGGCGGGGGAGGGGCAGGGCCTGGACCCCTCCCCCCATGGCCACGCCTTCCCGGCTACTGGGCAAACTGGGCTGAAATGGGGCAAACTGGGGCAAACTGGGCTGAAATGGGGCAAACTGGGGTGAAATGGGACAAACTGGGGCCAAAAGGGGATAAACCAGGGCCAGACTGGGGCAAACTGGGGTAAACTGGGGTAAACTGGGGCAAACTGGGAGTTTGTGCCCCTCCCCAGGTGCTGACGACGCTGCTGCGGCCCCGGCGCGGCTACAAGAGCACCTTCCGTGTGAGGACCCCAAAACCCCCAAAATACCCCCAAAATACCCCAAAGAAACCCAAAACCACCCCAAAAATACCCCAAATAACCCCAGATAAACCCCAATATACCCCAGAACCCCAAATAAACACCAAAACCCCAAATAAACCCAAAATAAACCCAAAAATACCCCAAATAAGCCCCGGAAAAAACCCAAGTGACCCCAAAATCTCCCCGAATGACCCCAAACCCCAAAAATCCCCCAAATAAAACCCCAAAACCCCCCTTAAATGACCCCAAAACCCCCCAAATGACCCCAAACACCCCCAAAATCCCCAAAATTCCCCCAACCCCCCCGAATAACCCCAAACCCCAAAAATCCCCTGAATGACCCCAAATCCCTTTAAATGACCCCAAATCCCCCAAATGACCCGAAAACGCCCTGAATGACCCCAAACCCCAAACGTCCCCCACATAAAACCCCAAAATCCCCCGGATGACCCCAAACCCCCCCAAATAAACCCCAAATCCCCCCGAATGACCCCAAATCCCCCCCAAATGACCCAAATCCCCCCCGAATGACCCCAAATCCCCCCTCAAATGACCCCAAACAAACCCCACAACCCCCCCCCCAGGCCTCGGAGCTGGAGCTGGAGCGCTCGGGGGCCCCCGGGACGCCCCCGGCCCCCCAGGAGCTCGTTTTTGGGAGGGTCTTCACCGACCACATGCTGACGGTGGAGTGGAGCCGCGCCGGGGGCTGGGGGCGCCCCCAGATCCGCCCCTTCCAGGAGCTGCGGCTGCACCCGGCCTCGTCCGCCCTGCACTACGCCGTGGAGGTCAGAGGCACCCTGAATCACCCTGAAATCACCCCAAAAACACCCGAAAAACACCCCAAAAATCACCCCGAAATCACCCCAAAAACACCCCAAAAATCACCCTGAAATCATCCCCAAAACACCCTGAAAACCCCCAGAAACGCCCCAAACCCGGCACTACGCCGTAGAGGTCAGAGACAACCTGAATCACCCTGAAATCACCCAAAAAACACCCCAAAAACACCCCAAAACACCCCAAACCCGGCACTACGCCGTGGAGGTCAGAGGCAGCCTGAATCACCCCAAAATCACCCGAAAAACACACAAAAACATCCCAAAAACACCCCAAACCTGGCAGTATGCCATGGAGGTCAGAGGCACCCCAAAATCACCCTGAAATCACCCCAGAATCACCCCAAAAATCACCCTGAAATCATCCCCAAAACACCCTGAAAACCCCCAGAAACGCCCCAAACCCGGCACTAACGCCGTAGAGGTCAGAGACAACCTGAATCACCCTGAAATCACCCAAAAAACACCCCAAAAACACCCCAAAACACCCCAAACCCGGCACTACGCCGTGGAGGTCAGAGACACCCCAGAATCACCCCAAAATCACGCAAAAATCACCCAGAACCACCCCAAACCTGGCTCTACGCCGTGGAGGTCAGAAACACCCCAAAATCACCCAAAAACACCCCAAAACCCCCCAGAATCACACCAAAAACAGCCTGGAAAGCCCCAGGATCACCCCAAACCCGGCGCTTTGCCATGGTGGTCAGAATAACCCAAAAACACCCAAAAACACCCCAAAACCCCGCAGAATCACCCCAAAACCACCCCAAACCCCCGGGCCCCCCCAAACCCCGGGCCCCCCCAAACCCCCGGGCCCCCCCAAACCCCGGGCCCCCCCAAACCCCGGGACCCCCCAAACCCCGGCCCCCCCTTTCCGCAGCTCTTCGAGGGGCTCAAGGCTTTTCGGGGCGACGACGACAAAATTCGGCTTTTCCGCCCCGAGCTGAACATGGAGAGGATGCAGAGATCGGCCCGCAGGGTCTGCCTGCCCGTGAGTGGGGTGTGCCCCCGGGGAGCCCCAAAACCACCCCGAAACCACCCCGAAACCACCCCGGAATAGCCCCCGAATAACCCCCAAATAATCCCCAAAATAACCCCAAACCCCACGCAGAACAACGCCAAATCCCCCCAAAACGACCCCAAAATGACCCCAAAATGACCCCAAAACTACCCCAAAACCTCCCAAAACAACCCCAACCCCCCCAAAATAACCCCCAAAATAACCACCAGAATAACTCCAACCCCCCCAAAATAACCCCAATACACCCCCAAAATAACCCCCTAAAATAACCCCCAAAATACCCCCAAAATTACCCCAACCCCCCTGAATTAACCACCAAAATAACCCCAAACCCCCCCAAAACAACCCCAAAATAAGCCCAAACCCCCAAAAAGAAAAACCCCTGAGATAACCCAAAACCCCCGCACCCCAAAATAACCCGAGAATCTCCAAAAACCTTGGAAAAAAAAAAAAAAAAAAAATTAAAATTAAAAAAAAAAAAAAAAAAAAAAAAAAAAAAATCCCAGTCCCCTCCCAGTCCCTCCCAGTCCCCTCCCAGTCCTTCCCAGTCCCTCCCAGTCCCCTCCCAGTCCCTCCCAGTCCCCTCCCAATCCCTCCCAGTCCTTCCCAGTCCCTCCCAGTCCCCTCCCAGTCCCTCCCGGTGCCAATTTTGTCCCTCCAAGCGCTGCTTTTCACCCAAAACGCGGGGGTTTCACCCAAAACGCGCGGGGGTTTTCCCTCCCAGTCCCTCCCAGTCCCTCCCAGTCCCCTCCCAGTGCTCCCAGTGCTCCCAGTGCCGCTCCCGCAGGAGTTCGACGGGCGGGAGCTGCTCGAGTGCATCCGGGCGCTGGTGCGGCTCGAGGGGCGCTGGGTGCCCCGGGACCCCCGGAGCAGCCTCTACATCCGGCCCGCGCTCATCGGCACCGAGGTGCGCGGGGGTCCGGGGGGGGATTTGGGGGAATTTTGGGGGAATTTGGGGGGTCCTGAGGGGGATTTGGGGGGATTTTTGGGGGGGTGTTGGGGCATTTGGGGATTTCGGGGAATTTGGGGGGTCCTGGGGGTGTTTGGGGGGTCCTGAGGGGGGTTTGGGGGAATTTTGGGGGAATCTGGGGGGTCCTGAGGGGGGTATGGGGGGCCCTGAGGGGGATTTTGGGTGGATTTTGAGGCGGTTTTGAGGGATTTTGGGGCAGTTTTTCAGGGGATTTTGGGGAATTTTGGGGGAGTTTGCGAGGGGGTTTTGGGGGGATTTTGGGGGGATTTTGGTGGATTTGTGGATGTAGTGAGTGGGTTTGGGTGGATTTTGGGGCGGTTTTAGGCGATTTTGGAGCGGTTTTGGGGTGGATTTTGGGGCGGTTTTGGTGGATTTTGGTGGATTTGTGGATGTAGTGAGTGGGTTTGGGTGGATTTTGGGGCGGTTTTAGGCGATTTTGTAGCGGTTTTGGGGTGGATTTTGGGGCGGTTTTGGTGGATTTTGGAGCGGTTTTGGGGTGGATTTTGGAGCAGTTTTGGGGTGGATTTTGGGGCGGTTTTAGGCGATTTTGGAGCGGTTTTGGGGTGGATTTTGGAGCGGTTTTGGGGTGGATTTTGGAGCGGTTTTGGGGTGGATTTTGGGGCGGTTTTGGGGTGGATTTTGGGGCGGTTTTGGTGGATTTGGGGGTTTTTTTTGGGGATTTTAGCATATTTTATCGGATTTTGGGGATTTTTCGGGGGGTCCCTGACCTGCCCCCCCCCCCAGCCCGCTCTGGGGGTGGCGCCCCCCGGGCGGGCGCTGCTCTTCGTGCTGCTCTGCCCGGTCGGGCCGTACTTCCCCAGCGGCTTCGGGCCCGTGCGGCTCCTGGCGGACCCGCGGCACGCGCGCGCCTGGCCCGGCGGCGCCGGACACTGCAAGCTGGGCGGGTGAGTGACCAGCGGGAGTGACCACCGGGAGTGACCGCTGCCCAGTGACCACCGGGAGTGACCAGCGGGAGTGACCGCTGAGGGGAGTGACCACTGCCCAGTGACCATTGGGAGTGACCAGTGGCAGTGACCACCGGGAGTGACCACTGCTCAGTGACCACCGGGAGTGACCAGCGGGAGTGACCGCTGAGGGGAGTGACCACTGCCCAGTGACCATTGGGAGTGACCAGTGGGAGTGACCGCCGGGAGTGACCGCTGCCCAGTGACCATCAGGGAGTGACCACTGAGGGGAGTGACCACTGCCCAGTGACCATTGGGAGTGACCACCGGGAGTGACCACCGGGAGTGACCGCTGAGGAGAGTGACCACTGCTCAGTGACCATTGGGAGTGACCAGTGGGAGTGACCACCGGGAGTGACCAGCGGGAGTGACCACTGCAGGGGGGACTGACCACTGCAGAGTGACCACTGGGGGATTTGGGGGGGATTTGGGGTGTTTTTTGGGGGCTTGGGGTATTTTTGGGGGGACTTGGGGTTTTTTTGAGAGGGCGGTTGGTTTTTTCTTAGGGGGATTTTGGGATTTTTCCGGGGGGGCTCTGGGGGATTTTCCGGGGGGGCTTTGGGGGATTTTCCGGGGGGGCTCTGGGGGATTTTCCGGGGGGCTCTGGGGGATTTTCGGGGGTCCCCCAAGCGGCGCGCCCCCCCCAGGAATTACGGGCCGTGCCTGGAGCTGCAGGAGGCGGCGCGGGCCCGCGGGTGCCACCAGGTGCTGTGGCTGCACGGCCCCGAGCGGCACCTGACCGAGGTGGGCACCATGAACCTCTTCGTCTTCTGGGAGCGCCCGGACGGGGGTACTTGGGGGAATTTCGGGGGTCCGGGGGGGTCCTCGGGGGGATTTGGGAGGGACTGGGGGGTCCCGGGGGGGTTTGGGGGGGGTCCCAGGGGGATTTGAGGGGAATTTGGGGCATCCTGGGGGGTTTTGGGAGGGATTGGGGGGATCGCCGGGGGATTCTGGGAGGTCCCAGAGGGGTTTTGGGAGGGATTGGGAGGGGTTTGGGGGTCCTGGGGGAATTTGGGATGGATTGGGGGGTCCTGGGCGGAGTTTTGGGAGGGTCCTGGCAGTCCTGGGGGGATTTGGGGGGATCCCAGTGGGTGGTTGAGGGGGGGGTCCTGGGGGGATTTGGGGGGATCCCAGGGGGGTTTGGGGGGTCCTGGCAGTCCTGGGGGGATTTGGGGGGATCCCAGGGGGGGTTTGGGGTGTCCTGGGGGGGGTGGGGGTTGGGAGGTCCCTGAGGGTCCTGGGTGGGGGTAAAGGGGAATTTTAGGGAATTTCAGGGGTCGTGGGGGGCGGTTCTGGAATGGTCTGGGGGTCCCGGGGGGGGGAGGGGGGGGTCAGGGGGTGACCGAGCCCCCCCGCCCCCCCCCCCCGTTTGCCCCCCAGGGCTGGAGCTGGTGACCCCCCCCCTGGACGGGCTGATCCTGCCCGGGGTGACCCGGCAGAGCCTCCTGGAGCTGGCCCGGCAGTGGGTGCGGGGCCGGGGGCTCGGGGGGCTCGGGGGGCTCCAGACAGGACCTGGGGAGGGCTCCGGGGGGTTGGGGGAGATGGGGGGGGGGTCGGGAGGTGTTAGGGAGGATTTGGGGGGGATTTGGGGGGGAATTTGGCGGGCCCGGAGCAGATTTGGGGGAGATTTGGCGGGTCAGGCAGTGTTTGGGAGGATTTGGGGAGGGATTCAGGACATTTTGGGGGGTCTGGGGAGGATTTGGGGGATTTTTGGGGGAGATTTGGGGGGTCAGGGAAGTGTTAGGAAGGATTTGGGGGGGGATTTTTGGGATTCTTGACGGGCCCGGAGCAGATTTCGGGAGGATTTGGGGAGGATTTTTTGTATTTTTGGCAGGTCTGGAGCAGATTTCAGGAGGATTTGGGAGGGATTTGGGGGATTTTTGGGGGTCAGGCAGTGTTAGGTAGGATTTGGGGGGGGGGGGGATTTGGGGGATTTTTGGCGAGCCCGGAGCAGATTTGGGGAGGATTTTGGGGGATTTTCGGGATTTTTGGCAGGTCTGGAGCAGATTTCGGGAGGATCTGGGGAGGATTTTTTGTATTTTTGGCGGGCCCGGAGCAGATTTGGGGAGGATTTTGGGGGATTTTCGGGATTTTTGGCAGGTCTGGAGCAGATTTCGGGAGGATCTGGGGAGGATTTTTTGTATTTTTGGCGGGCCTGGAGCAGATTTCGGGAGGATTTTGGGGGATTTTTTGTATTTTTGGTGGGCCCGGAGCAGATTTGGGGAGGATTTCGGGGGATTTTTGGGATTTTTGGCGGGCCCGGAGCAGATTTGGGGAGGATTTCGGGGGATTTTTGGGATTTTTGGCGGGCCCGGAGCAGATTTGGGGAGGATTTCGGGGGATTTTTGGGATTTTTGGTGGGCCCGGAGCAGATTTGGGGAGGATTTCGGGGGATTTTTTGTATTTTTGGCGGGCCCAGAGCGGATTTCGGGGGATTTTTGGGATTTTTGGCGGGCCCGGAGCAGATTTCGGGAGGATTCCGGGCGCTTTCGGGATCGCTGCGCCCCGGGGGCGCGGCGGGGACGGGTGGGGGGCTCACCGGGACCCCCCCCGACCCCCCCAAATGTGCCCCCCAGGGTGAGTTCGAGGTGCGCGAGGCCCCCCTGCCCATGGGCAGCGTTTTGGGGGCGCTGCGGGGGGGGCGGCTCCGGGAGATGTTCGGGGCCGGCACCGCCTGCGTCGTCTGCCCCGTGGGGGAGATCCTGTACCAGGACAAGGTTCGGGGGGCCGGGGGGGCCGGGGGGGCTGGGGGGGGGTCCTCGGGGTCCGGGGGGGTTCGGGGGGTTACGGGGCCTGGGGGTTCGAGGGGAATTTTGGGGGTTCGAGAGGAATTTTGGGGGTCCTGGAGGGTTTTTGGGGAGGTTGTGGGGATTTGTGGGGTCCGGGGGGGGTCCTAGGGGTCTGGGGGGGTTCTGGGGGTCCGGGGGGGTCCTGGGGGTTCGGGGGGTTACAGGGCCTGGGGGTTCGGGGGGAATTTTGGGGGTCCTGGAGGGTTTTTGGGGAGGTTGTGGGCTCTTGTAGGGGTTTGTGGGGTCCCGGGGGATTGGATGGAATTTGGGGGGGGGTTGGGGGTCCCGGGGGGCGTTTTGGGGTCCCGGTGACCCCCCCACCCCCCCCCCCCCAAAGCTGCACGCGGTGCCCACCATGGAGAACGGCCCCGAGGTGGCCGGGAGGTTCCTGCGGGAGCTCAGCGACATCCAGGTGAGATTTGGGGGAAATTTGGGGGAATTTGGGGAAAACTGGGAAATCTGGGGGGAAATTTGGGGGGAAAATTGGGGGAAAATTGGAGAAAATCTGGGGGAAAATTGGGGTGAAATTTGGGGGAAAATTGGGGGGGAAATTGGGGGGGAAATTGGGGGAAAATTGGGGGAAATTTGGGGGGAAATTGGGGAAAAATGGGAAAGGGAAAACGGGGGGTCCTGGGGTGTGACCCCCTCCCCCTTTTTGTCCCCCCCCAGTACGGCCGCGTCCCCAGCCCGTGGGCCCAGCCCGTGTGACCCCCCCCCAAAAAAAGAACCAGCACCGGACACTCCGGGGGGGTCACGGGACCCCCCAAAAATGCACCAAAAATGGGGGAGGGGCCCGGACTTCCCCTCCCCCACCCTCAAATCCCTCTCTGGGGGGTCCCAAATCCCCTCCCCCCCCAAAAAAAAACCACTCCAGACCCTTTTTGGGAGGGGGGGTCCCCAAATCCCCCCCAGCCCCTCCCCAGCTCAGCCCCTCCCCCCCCGTGCAATACTCTGAGCTGACCCCTCCCCTCCCCCACCCCGGTTTTGGGGTCCCTCCTCCCCAATTTGGGGGGTCCCGCCCCTCCCCCTCCCCCCCAGTGCCTTGGGACCCCCCTCCCCCCCCCAGTGCTTGCAGAGCCTTAAACGACCCCTCCCCCCACAGCCGGGACCCCTCCCCCACCAAAGGTCAGCGGGGGTCGTTAATAATAAACAGCGATTAATGATGGATTGGTTAATTAATTAAATTAATTAGTTGGGGGGCATTAATGGGGGACAGGGCTGTTGGGCGGGGGGGGCGGAGGGGGAGGGACGTGGACACAAATGTCCCCAAAATCCCCAAAATCCCAAATATCCCCCAAAATATCCCCAGATATCCCAAATATCCCAAATATTCCAAATATCCCAAATGTCCCAAATGTCCCCAAATGTCCCGAATATCCCACATAACCCAAAAATCCCCAAATGTCCCCAAATGTCCCCAAAATCCCCAAATGTCCCAAATCTTCCAAATGTCCCCAAATGTCCCCAAATGTCCCAAAAATCCCCAATATCCCAAATATCCCCCAAATATCCCAAATATCCCAAATGTCCCCAATGTCCCGAATATCCCACATATCCTAAAAAACCCCAAATGTCCCCAAATATCTCAAATATCCCAAATATCCCAAGTGTCCCCAAATATCTCCAAATCCCCCAAATATCCCAAATGTCCCAAAAATCCCCAAATGTCCCCAAATCCCCCCGACGCCCCCGGCCTCCCCCACGTCCCCGAGGCCGACTTTTTTTTTTTTTTTTTTTTTTTCCAAAAATCTCCTTTATTTTCCCATTTCCCCTCCCCCCCGCCCCCTTTTTACAAAAACCATCCCGAGAAAATAAATAGGATTTTTTTTGCGGGGGTGGGGGGCCCGGATGATAATAATAAAAAAAAAATAATAATAATAATAACGGCAATAATAACAATAATAATAATAATAACGAAAATAATAACAATAATAACAACGAAAACAATAACAATAATAACAATAAAAATAATAAAAACCATAATAAAAATAATAAAATAATAATAAAATAACAATTAAAATAATAATTAAAATAATAATAACAAAAATAACAATAAAAATAATAATAAAAACAATAAAATAACGACAATATTAATCAATAATTACAATAATTAATTATAATAATTAACCGGCGGCGGGCGGCGAATAAATTAGAATAAATTAGGGCGGGGTCAGAGGCGCTGGCGCAGCAGGACGAGCCCGCGCGCCGCCCAGTCCAGGTACAGGTGCAGCCCCCGCGCCACCGCGTGCGCGGCGCGCACCGCGCCCCACGGCGACACCTGCGGCGGGGGCGGGGCCGGGGGGGGCGCGGCGGGGCGGGGCAGCGACAGCCGCGACACCTGCGGGGGGACACGGGCTCAGGGACACACCTGGGGGGGTCAGGGAGACACCTGGGGGGGACAGGGACACACCTGGGGGAGTCAGGGACACACCTGGGGGGGACAGGGACACACCTGGGGGGGACAGGGACACACCTGGGGGAGTCAGGGACACACCTGCGGGGGGACACGGGCTCAGGGACACACCTGGGGGGGTCAGGGAGACACCTGGGGGGGACAGGGACACACCTGGGGGAGTCACGGACACACCTGGGGGGGGACACGGGCTCAGGGACACACCTGGGGGGGTCAGGGACACACCTGGGGGGGACAGGGACACACCTGGGGGAGTCAGGGACACACCTGGGGGGGTCAGGGACACACCTGGGGGGGACAGGGACACACCTGGGGGGGGACACGGGCTCAGGGACACACCTGGGGGGGACAGGGACACACCTGGGGGGGACAGGGACACACCTGGGGGGGGACACGGGCTCAGGGACACACCTGGGGGAGTCAGGGACACACCTGGGGGGGACAGGGACACACCTGGGGAGTCAGGGACACACCTGCGGGGGGGACAGGGACACCTGGGGGGAGACACGGGGACACACCTGGGGGGGACACGGGCTCAGGAACACAGTTGGGGGGGTCAGGGACACACCTGGAGGGCTCAGGGACACACCTGGGGGGGTCAGGGAGACACCTGGGGGGGACAGGGAGACACCTGGGGGGGACACGGGCTCAGGGACACACCTGGCGGGGGTCAGGGACACACCTGGGGGGGACAGGGACACACCTGGGGGGGGACACGGGGACACACCTGGGGGAGTCAGAGACACACCTGGGGAGGGACAGGGACACCTGGGGGGGACAGGGACACACCTTGGGAGTCAGGGACACACCTGGGGGGGACACGGGGACAGAGACACCTGGGGGGACACGGGGACACACCTGGGGGGGATCACGGGGCCACCTGCGCTGGGGACACCGCGAGAACCCCTTCCCACAAGCCCCGCCCATCGCAAGACCACGCCCACAAGCCGCGCCCACACCCGCACCCCTCGGGCCGCGAGTTCGAGTCCCGGCCCCGCCCCAGCCCCGCCCCGCCACACCTTACACCGCACCTTACACCTTACAGCTCACACCTCACACCTTACACCGCACCTTACACCTTACAGCTCACACCTCACACCTTACACCGCACCTTACACCTTACAGCTCACACCTCACACCTTACACCACACCTTACACCTTACAGCTCACACCTCACACCTCACACCTTACACCACACCTTACACCACACCTTACACCTTACACCTCACACCTCACACCTCACCTTACACCGCACCTCACACCTCACACCTCACACCTCACACCTCACACCTCACACCTCACACCTCACACCTCACACCTCACACCTTACCAGGTGATCGAGGCGGCCCCGCAGGCGCTCGAGGCGGCCCCGCAGCGCCGCCAGCTCCGGCTCCAGCCCGCGCAGCGCGCCCCCGGCCCGGCGCAGCCACTCCAGGAGCCGCTGGTACCGCAGCAGGTCCGAGCCCAGGCGGGGCAGCAGCGCCGCGGCCTGCGGGCCAGGGGGGCACCGGGGGGTCAGGGGGCACCGGGGGGTCAGGGGGGCATCGAGGGGTCAGGGGGGCACAGGGGGGACAGGTGAGTACGGACAGGGGTCACCGGGGGTCACGGGGGTACAGGGGGGTCAGGGGGACACCGGGGGGCCAGGGAGGTACAGGGGGACAGGTGAGTACAGGGGACAGGTGGGTACAGGGGACAGGTGGGTACAGACAGGGGGTCAGGGGGCACCGGAGGTCAGGGGGGTACAGGGGACAGGTGAGTACAGGGGGACAGGTCTGGGGGTTCGGCGGGTTTTTGGGCACTGGGGGGTCAGGGGACACCGGGGACAGGTGAGCACAGGGACAGGTGAGTACAGGGGGACAGGGAGGTACAGGGGGACAGGTGAGTACAGGGGGACAGGTGGGCACCGGGGTCTGGGGGTTCGGGGGTTTTTGGGGCTCAGGAAGGTTCGGGGCGTTCAAGGGGATCGGGGGAAATGGGAGGGAGGGGCTCAGGATGGGCTGGGGGGGCTCAAATGGACCCGGGGGGGGGGTCATGGACGAGCCACGAGGGACCCCAGACCCACGGGGACCCCACGGCGCCCCCCGAACCCCCGGTGCCCCCACCTGGATGTTGGGCAGCTCCAGCGCGCTCATGGCCAGCACGGGCAGCGAGTCCAGCTTGTGCTCCCCCTCGGCCGGGAATCGCGACTTCTGTCGCGACAGGAGTTGGGGGAGGGGTCAGCCCGCGCCGCGCCGCCCCCGACACGCGGGGGCGGCGGGGGCGGCGGGGGTCGCGGGGGCGGGGGGTACCCACGAGGAGCTCCAGGAACGCTTTGGTGTCGCCCAGCAGGGCCTTGGCCAGGTTGATGACGCTGTCCAGGTCCCCGCGCGTGTCCGTGGGCGGGGGGCGCGGGCGGGGGGCGAGCGCCAGCCCCGGGCCCGGCCACAGCCCCGGCCACAGCCCCAGCAGCGCCAGCAGCGCCCGCCACGGAGCCCCTGCGGGACACGGACACGCGTCGGGGGCCGGCCCGGGGGTCTCGGGAGGGGAGATTTGGGGCGAATCCCAGGATTTGGGGGCCACGGGAATCCCGGGGTTTGGGGGAAGATTCGGGCACGGGGGATCCCGGGAATCCCGGGATTTGAGGGCCACCGGAATCCCGAGATCTGGGGACGTCCCGGGACTCCCGGGGCTCAGGACTGGGGGGACGGAGGATGCCGGGCATCCCGGGGATCCCGAGGATGTCGGGACGCGGTTCCTGCTTTTCCCGGGGATTCCGGGATTCCCGGAGCTGGAGGATCCCCGTGTTCCCGGGAATCCGGGAGCTGCACGATCCCGGGAATACCGGGGCCAGGGGATTTTGGGGCTCCCGGTGTTCCCGGGACAGTCCGGGATGGGGATCACGTGGATCCTTCATCTCCCGGGATTCGGCGATCCCGGGGACCGCGGGGATTTGGGAGTCCCGGTGCTCCCGGGATTGTCGGGACTGCCAGGATTGTCGGTATGCGGGGAATTTGGGGCTGCATCCCGGGATTTGGGGCTCCATCCCGGGATCGGAGGTCCTGGGGGAGCCGGGGCTGAAGGATCCAGGTGCTCCCGCCCGGAGTTCCCGGGAATTTGGGGCTCCCGGGACTGGAGAGCCCCGGGGCTCCTGGGATGGTCGGAATCCCGGGATTCCCGGGGCTGGGACTTCGCCGGGATCCCGGCGTTGGGGATGTCGGGGCTCTCGGTGTTTGGGGCTCCTGGAATTTGGGGCTCCCGGACTTGGGGATGGCGGGAATCCCGGGATTTGCGGCTCCCGGCACCGGGAAAAACCGGGCACTCCCGGGAATGGGGATTCCTCGGACTCCCGGGATTCGAGGATCTCAGAATTTGGGGCTCCCGGAATTCGGGATTCCGGGGCGCGGGGATCGCGGGAATCACGGAATTGGACGCTCCCAGATTCCAGAGCTCCCGGGATTTTGGGGCTGTCGGGAATTGGGACTCTTGGGCTCGGGAATTGCGGGGATTGCAGAGATTTGGGGGTCCCCGAACCTGGTTCTCCCGGGATTTTGGGGCTGTCGGAATTCGGGACTCCTGGACTTGGGGACGGCGGGAATTGCGGGATTTGGAGCTTCCGGGACCGGGAAAACCGGGCGCTCCCGGCGCCGGGGGCTCCCGGGAACGGGGATTCCTCGGACTCCCGGGATTTCGGGCTCCCGGAGTTCGGGACTCCCGGGAGCCGCGGGGTCTGGGGCTCCGTTTTTGTGCAAACCACGCTCGCCCGGCTTTGTGTTCTCCGAGCGATTCGGGGCTCCCGGAATTCGGGGTTCCCGCGGCGCTTTTTGGGGCGTTTGGGCATTCCCGGGATCGGCTCCTGGCGGCCGGTGCCGGGGGGGGGTTGGGATGGGGTGGGGGCTGCGGGCGGGGGGCGGCGGCGGCCGCGCGTCCTGTGCGGTCCCGGCTGGAAACTTTGATGCGGGGCTGAGTCAGGGGCGGCGGCGGCGGCACCTGCGGGAGCCCCCGCGCGTGGGGGGCCCACCCGCGGCGGTGGGGGGGGGACGACAGCGGGGGGCGGGGGGTCCCTCTGCTTCCCCCGTATCCCCGAAATCCCCCCCCCCCAAAACGCCGCACCGACCCCGCAAAGCGAACCCCGCCGCGTTCACACCTGGGCAACCCCACGCGTGCTTTCCCCCCCCCCCCGCCGCGGGCCCGCCGCCCCCACGCGTGTCCCGGGGGGGGCGCGGCCGCCGCGGGCGGGCAGGTGCGCCGGGGCCGTTTGCGGTTTGAGGCGCGGCCGCAGCTGCCCGTGGCCCGGGGCCACGCGGGTGGACGCGCCCGGTCCCGTGGGGTGTGGGGCGTGTGGGGCGCGCGGGGTGCGGGGCAGGGGATCCACCCGCGGACACCCCCCCCCCACCCCACGCACCGCGGAATCGCCCCCGAGACCTCCCCACGGGGGTCGCCCGGTCGCCGTCCCCCCCCCCACGCGTGTCCGCGGCCGGCACTTACGTGTCATGGCGGGACGGGGGGGTTCTTCCGCGGGGTCCCCACGGGGCTCGGCGGGGGCCGGACCCACGCGGGAGCGCGGGGGGCGCGGGCGGGGGGGCGGCGGGGGTCGCACTCGGCCCCGCCGGCGCCCACGGGCGCGCTCGAGGCCCCGCTCCCACGGGAGGGTCGCGCCGGCGGTGTCGCGGCAGGGTCACCGGCGGCGGCGGCGCGGCGCGGGGGGACACGCGCTCACCCACGCGGCGTGACCCGCTCACGGCCGCTCCCACGCGCCGCGACACGCCGCCGCCGCGGCCGCGCCGCCTCTGTCACACTCGCGGTCACACCGCCGCCGCTCTCCGTGACACTCTCCCACGGCCACGCTGCCACTCGCCGTGTCCCCGCTGCCACCGGCGCGCTCGTGGGGACGGACGGGACGGGACACGCGCTCCCGCTGCCACCCGCGCTGCCACTCGCCGGGACGGTCCCCACGCGCCGGGACGGTCCCCACGCGCCGTGACACGCTCCCACTCCCACTCTCTCTCTCCCCCTCTCTCTCTCTCGCGCCCCCCCCTCACACTTTGTCCCCTCCCCGCCGCGTCCCCCCCGTCACGGCCGCGTCCCCGGCGCCACCCGCGTGGGGCGTGTGTGGGGGGACCCTGGCGTGGGAGCGGCCGGGCCGAGTGTCCGCGTGTCCGGGTGTCCCCGCGTGACGCCCGGCGCGCCGCCCGCCCCCTTTATACCCCGCGGGAGCCGCCGCCGCGGCCGCCGCCGATGACACATCCTGAGTCACGGCTTTTCCATTCAGCAACGGCCCGGGGGGAGCGAAACCCCCCACGGCGGCCCCCGGACACGCGCGACCCCCCCGGGACCCCCCCCGGACGGCGAGGGACCCCCGCGCACCGGCTGCGGCGGCGCGGAGCGGCGGGGGGGGGCGGGGGGGCGGCGGTGACCGGGGCCGGTGCCGCGGGGTCGGGGACCGGAGAGGGGCACCGGGGGCGCACCTGGGGCGGGGGGGCCGGGGCGCACCTGGAGCGGCAACGAACCCGCACCGGGGGTACCGGGAGCGGCACCGAACCCGCACCGGGGGTACCGGGAGCGGCACCGAACCCGCACCGCGGGTACCGGGAGCGGAACCGAACCCGCACCGCGGGTACCGGGAGCGGCACCGAACCCGCACCGGGGGTACCGGGAGCGGCACCGAACCCGCACCGGGGGTACCGGGAGCGGCACCGAACCCGCACCGGGGGTACCGGGAGCGGAACCGAACCCACACCGGGGGTACCGGGAGCGGAACCGAACCCTCACCGGGGGTACCGGGAGCGGCACCGAACCCGCACCGGGGGTACCGGGAGCGGCACCGAACCCGCACCGGGGGTACCGGGAGCGGAACCGAACCCGCACCGGGGGTACCGGGAGCGGGGCCGAACCCGCACCGGGGGTACCGGGAGCGGGGCCGAACCCGCACCGGGAGTACCGGGAGCGGAACCGAACCCGCACCGGGGGTACCGGGAGCGGCACCGAACCCGCACCGGGGGTACCGGGAGCGGCACCGAACCCGCACCGGGGGTACCGGGAGCGGCACCGAACTCGCACCGGGAGTACCGGGAGCGGAACCGAACCCGCACCGGGGGTACCGGGAGCGGCACCGAACCCGCACCGGGGGTACCGGGAGCGGAACCGAACCCGCACCGGGGGTACCGGGAGCGAGGGGGGCACCGGGACCGATCCCGAACCTGGAGCAAGCCGCATCTGGACCTGTCCCGCACCGGGACCGGGAGTACCGGGAGCAGGGTCACACCTGGACCGGGAGTCCCGGCATCGGCCCCGAACCTGGCCCGGGCCGTAGAGGGAACGGCCCGGGTGGTACCGGGAGCGGGGCCGCACCGGGACCGGGTCATCCCGGAGCCGGTCCCGAGCGGGGATCGGCCCCGCCTCCGGAACCGGCACCGGAGCCCGAATCCGCACCGGTACCGAGCGCCCGGCCCCAGCGGGATCCGGGAGCCGTCCGGACCGCGCCGCTCCCGGCACCGGGGGGGACCCCGCGCTCCCGCACCTGAGCCGGGGCCGCACCTGGACCAGGCTGGACCGGACCGGGCCAGCACCGGGGGCACCCCGACCCCGCGCCGCGTCCCCCCCCGCCGCTCCCCCTCGCGCGTGGCCGTGGGGACCCCCCCGGGCCCCCCCCCCCGCTCTGACTCAGCCCCCCCCCCCCCCCCGGGATGTCTCACCGCGCCCCCCCCCCCCCCGGTTCGCCCCACGCGCGTCAGCACCGGGACCCCCCGTGGGGGGCGGGGGGAGACAAAACGGGGGGGAGGGGCGGTCCCGGGGGGCGTGGCCGCGGCGCGGGGGGCGGGGCGGGCACGGGGACACCCCCCGAGCGCGGGGACACCCCCGAGCCTGGCGACACCCCCGAGCCTGGCGACACCCCCGAGCCTGGCGACACGCCGCGCGTGGGGAGGGGTCGCGGGGGGGTCCCGGTGCCGTCCCCGCGGTCCGGGAAGCGCCCGGGGGGGATCTGGGGGGGGTTAAAGGAGGCGGGGGGGCCCCGCTGGCGTCAGCGGAAACCCCGGGCGGCCGCAGGGCCCCCCCCGGCCCCCCCCCGGCCCCGCCGCGCTGCGTCAGCACCGGGACCCTCCCGGACCCCCGTCCCGCCCCCAATTCCCGGGAAAACCCCCCCTGGAAAAGGGGAGCCCCCCCGCGCTGTCCCGCGGGGCCCCCCCCGGGAGCGCCGGGGCGGCTTTGGGGGCCGGGGGGGGACAATCGGTGGCCACCGCGGTCGCCCCGGGTGGCCCGGGGGGGGGGGGGGCCGGGCCGGGCCGTGCGTCAGGCGGTGACGCGGGGCAGGATGTGGGGGGCGGGGGGGACACGGGGGGGACACCGGGGGGGTGGCAGCGTCCCCAGCATCGCTGGCGAGGCCGGGAGGGGGGACACGGGGGACAGCGGCGGTGGCAGCGCTGGGGGGTGGCACGGGAGAGCGGGTGGCACTGCCGGTGTCATTGATAATGTCACTGTCACTGTGCCACTGTGCCACTGTGCCACCGTCACCGCCACTGTCACTGCTACTGCCACTGCTACTGCCACTGTCACTGTCACTGTCACTGTGCCACTGTGTCACTGTCACTGTCACTGTGCCACCGTCACCGCCACTGTCACTGCTACTGCCACTGTCACTGTCACTGTCACTGTGCCACTGTGCCACTGTGCCACTGTGCCACCGTCACCGCCACTGTCACTGCTACTGCCACTGCTACTGCCACTGTCACTGTGTCACTGTGCCACTGTGCCACCGTCACCGCCACTGTCACTGTCACTGCCACTGTCACTGTGTCACTGCCACTGTCACTGTGTCACTGTCACTGTCACTGTCGCTGTCACTGTCACTGCCACTGTCACTGTCACTGTGTCACTGTCACTGTCACTGTCACTGTGTCACTGTCACTGTCACTGTGCCACTGTCACTGTGTCACTGCCACTGTCACTGTGTCACTGTCACTGTCACTGTCACTGTCGCTGTCACTGTCACTGTCACTGTCACTGCCGCTGTCACTGTCACTGTGCCACTGTCACTGTGTCACTGCCACTGTCACTGTGTCACTGTCACTGTCACTGTCGCTGTCACTGTCGCTGTCACTGTCACTGCCACTGTCACTGTCACTGTGTCACTGTCACTGTCACTGTCACTGTGTCACTGTCACTGTGTCACTGTCGCTGTCACTGTCACTGCCACTGTCACTGTGTCACTGCCACTGTCACTGTCACTGTCGCTGTCACTGTCACTGTCACTGTCACTGCCACTGTCACTGTGTCACTGCCACTGTCACTGTGTCACTGTCACTGTCGCTGTCACTGTCACTGCCACTGTCACTGTCGCTGTCACTGTGTCATTGTCACTGTGTCACTGTCGCTGTCACCGCCGCTGTCACCGGCGTGTCCTGACCGGGACGCGCCAGGTGCCACCGTCCCTGTCACCACCGCGTCCCGCACGCGCGGGCGAGGTGGCGCTGTCACCGCCATGTCCCTGACGCTGTCACCGCCTCCGGGGGCGCCACGGGCACTCTGAGGGCTTTGGGACGGATTCTTTGGGGGTCCGGAGGGAACCTGGGGGGTCCGGGCAGGGGTTTGGGGCCGCTTTTGGGGCTCCGGGGGAGGTTTGGGGACAGTTTTGGGGTCTTCTGGGGAGCTTGGGGTCAATTTTGGGGCTCGCGGAGTCGGGATTGGGGCCGCTCTTGGGGCGCTGGGGCAGTTTTGGGGCCAGTTTGGGGGTTTTGGGGGGGAATTGAGGGCTGTTTTGCGGCTCCAGGGGTGGTGGAAGGGTTGGGTTGGGGTCTCAGGGGGTTTTGATGCCGGTTTGAGGCGTTTTCTGAGGGTTGAGGTCGATTTTGGGGCTCCAGGGCTCGGTTTTGGGGAGATTTTGGTTTTTTTTGGTGGGGGGGGGGGGGGGCTTTAGGACCGCGGCGGAGCCGTTTGGAGGGGGCGTGGCTACGATGAGGGGGCGTGGCCCTGATGAGGAGGCGTGGCTTTAAGGCGTGGTTTATTTAAATACGCTTCGGGGGGGGTGTGACCAAAAGACGCGCGCTCTGATTGGCCAATCCTCTTCCCGCCCAAAACCTTCGGGCCCCGCCCCCCGCCTTCCCTTTTTCTGATTGGCTTGCGCCCGTCGAGGCGGGAAAATCTCGGCCAATCAGTGTGCAGCGTGGGGCAGAGGGGGCGGGGCCTGGTTCTGAGGGAGGGGGATCTGCGGGGGGGTCGTGAGGGGCTGGGGCCGCCCTGAGGGGTCTGGGGTCACCCTGAGGGGACATGGAGGGGTCTGGGGTCACCCTGAGGGGTCTGGGGTCACCCTGAGGGGACATGGAGGGGTCTGGGGTCACCCTGAGGGGTCTAGGGTCACCCTGAGGGGGACATGGAGGGGTCTGGGGTCACCCTGAGGGGTCTGGGGTCACCCTGAGGGGACATGGAGGGGTCTGGGGTCACCCTGAGGGGTCTAGGGTCACCCTGAGGGGACATGGAGGGGTCTGGGGTCACCCTGAGGGGATATGGAGGGGTCTGGGGTCAGCCGGGGGGGACATGGAGGGGTCTGGGGTCACCCTGAGGGGTCTGGGGTCACCCTGAGGGGACATGGAGGGGTCTGGGGTCACCCTGAGGGGTCTGGGGTCACCCTGAGGGGACATGGAGGGGTCTGGGGTCACCCGGAGGGGTCTGGGGTCACCCTGAGGGGTCTGGGGTCACCCTGAGGGGACATGGAGGGGGCTGGGGTCAGCCGGGGGGGACATGGAGTGGACTGGGGTCACCCTGAGGGGTCTGGGGTCACCCTGAGGGGTCCGTGAGGGGGTCTGGGCTCTCTGTTGTGGCTCTGGGGTCCCTCTGGGGGTTCCGGGCACCCCTTGGGTGGGTCTGGGGTCACCCTTGTGGCCTTGGGGGGGGGGGGGCTCAGCGCCCCCCCCTCACTTTCCCCTGCCCCAGGTGAGTCCCGGGGGTCCCGCGACCCCCCAGTTTGGGGGGAGGGGCTCCCCTTCCCCTCCCCCCCATCCCCCCGGTGCCGGCGGCTCCGGCCCGTCCCCTCCCCCCGCCCTTCCCGGCCCCCCCACCCCGATTTCCTGGCCCGGCTCGGCCCTTCCTGCCCCCCCCGGGAAACCGGGGACTGGGGAGTTCTCCGGGAATTCGGGAATTCGGCACCGCAGAGGCCGCGGGGAGCCGGCACCGGGGTAAGGGGCGGCTTTTGGGGGGCCCTGGGGGGGGAAAGGGTGGGAAAAAGGGGGTCTGGGGGGGATAAAGGGTGGAAAAGGGGGGGGAAAGGGCGGAAAAGGGAGGGTTGGAGGGTCCCGGGTGGAGTCTGGGGGATCCTGAAGGGGGAAAAAAAAGGATTTTCTTGGGGAAAAAAGGGTGGAAAGGGGGGGTTTGGGGGGGTCCCAGGAGGGGTTTGAGGAGCCCTGGAGGAAAAACCGGGTGGGAAAAGGGGGTTCTGGGAGGGTGAAAGTTGGAATTTGCGGGTTCGGGGGCTGGAATGTGGGGTCGCCCCTTCTCTCTGCCCACGTTTCCCAGACGATGCTTCCCGAGGAGCGCAAGGAGGGCTCGCCCCGCTTCGGGAAGCTCCATTTCCCCGTGGGGCTCTGGATCAACTCCCCCAAAAAACGCCTGGCCAAGATGAGCCGCCGCTGGCCCAGCGCCGGCTCCGTCCGGTGCGACCCCAAAATCCCCCGAATCCCCCCAGATGCCCTCCCTGGATCCACCTGCTCGGGGTTTTTCCTTCCCTTTCCCCCGTTTTTTCCTCCCATTCCCCCCCAACCCCCCCTTTCCCCACTCAGATCCACCTGTTTGGGTTTTTTCCACCATTTCCCCTCCCTTTAATCCCATTTCCCCCCGTTTTTTTCCCTTTTAATCTCATTTATCCCCATTTGCCCCCCTTAATTCCATTTCCCCCCATTTCCCCGCACTTTATCCCATTTCCCCCCATTTTTCCCCCTTAATCCCGTTTTTCCTCATTTCCCCCCACCTTTAATTCAATTCCCGTTGTTTTTTTCCCCTTTAATCCCATGTCCCCCATTTCCTCCCCATCCCATTTCCCCCTATTTTCCCCATTTTCCTCCCCTTTAATCCCATTTCCCCCCATTTTTTCCCCTCTTTAATCCCATTTTCGCCCATCCCCCCCTTCAACCCCATTTCCCCCCAGTTTTTCCCCCTTAATCCCATTTTCGCCCGTTTCCCCCCCTTTTCCCCCCCAGTAAATCCTGCTTCCCCCCATTCCCCCCCTTTAACCCCATTTCCCCCTCCTTTAACCCCATTCCCCCCCTTTAACCCCATTTCCCCCCCTTTAATCCCATTCCCCCCTTTTAACCTCATTTCCCCCCCCTTTAACCCCATTCCCCCCCTTTAACCCCATTTCCCCCCTTTAACCCCATTTCCCCCCCTTTAACCCCATTTCCCCCCCCCCTTTAACCCCATTTCCCCCCTTTAACCCCATTTCCCCCCTTTAACCCCATTTTCCCCCCCTTTAACCCCATTCCCCCCCTTTAACCCCATTTTCCCCCCCTTTAACCCCATTCCCCCCCTTTAACCCCATTTCCCCCCCCCCTTTAACCCCATTTCCCCCCCCCTTTAACCCCATTTCCCCCCCTTTAACCCCATTTCCCCTCCTTTAACCCCATTCCCCCCCTTTAACCCCATTCCCCCCCTTTAACCCCATTTCCCCCCCTTTAACCCCATTTCCCCCCTTTAACCCCATTCCCCCCCCTTTAACCCCATTTTCCCCCGTTTTTCCCCCTGAACCCCCTTTCTCCCGCCCCAGCTCCACCTCCTCGGACACCCCCAGCCGCGCCAGCGACCCCTCGGACCCCCGCCCGGCCGCCGCCGCCGCCGCCAAAGCCAAGCCGCCCCGCCACAAGCGCCTGTCCCACCTCTTCCACCGCGCCACCGGCGCCACCGGTGCCACCGGCGCCGCCAGCGCCGCCAGCGCCAGCCGCTGGGCCAGCGAGAAGAAGCTGGCCGAGCTCCGCGAGCCCTCGGGCGACCTGCTGGGCCCGGCGGGCGGCGCGGCCGCGGGCCCGCAGCAGCCGCCGTGCATCCTCAAGATCTTCGGCGGGGCCATCTCCCGAGGGGCCAACTACAAGAGCGTGCTGGCCACGCCGCGCTCCAGCGCTCGCCAGCTCGTCCGCGAGGCGCTGGAGCGCTACGGGCTCAATCCCGACGACTTCGGGCAATTCGCCCTCTGCGACGTCGTGGGGCGGCCCGGCGGCGGCGGCGCCGGCGCGGGGGGCGGGTGGCAGGGCGAGCACCTGCGCGAGGTGGGCGACTGGGAGCGGCCGCTGGTGCTGCAGGAGCTCTGGAAGCCCAAGGCGGGGTGGTCGCGGCGCTTCGAGATCCGCCGCAGGCAGGACCTGGAGAGGGCGGGGGACGGCGACGACGGGGACAGCTCCGGTGAGTGGCGACGGGGCCCAGAGGGGTGGTGGCCACCCTGGAGCGGCCACTGGACGCCAAATCCCCTCTACCCTCTCCAAATCCCCTCTAACCCCCCAAATCCCCTCTAAACCCCCCAAATCCCCTCTAAGCCCCCAAATAATTAAGCGGGGTCCTGTCCTCGTCGTGTCCCCGTTACTGTCACCCCCGGAATGTCCCCTGGGGTGGGGGGGGGGGGAAGTCCCCCTCTTATCCCCCCAAGCCCCCTCCCCACATTCCCGCGGTGTCCCCCTCCCGGACGCCGCCGACGTCCCCGTTCCTGTCCCTTTGTCCCCCTCCCCCTTTCCCAGGGCTGCCCCCCCAGCCCCGCCGCCTGCACCGGAACCGCTCCCGGGCGGCCTCGGGGGGTCCCGCGCCCCCGGCCCGCGACCCCCGGGACCCCCGGGACCCCCCCCCCGCCATGCGCCGCAGCATCAGCGACATGAACCTGAGCACGCGGCGGCGACAGCGCAAAGCCCTGAGCCTGGCGGGGGGCGACGCCGCCGCCGGGACCCCCCCCGCGGGACCCCCGGGAGCCTCGGGGACGCCCCCGGACACCGGGACCCCCCCCGGGGACGGGGGTCCCAGCCTGGAGCTGCTGTCGCAGTGCCTGATCCAGCCCCCCCAGGACCGCCCCTATTTCCTGCTGCTGCAGGGTTACAGCAAGGAGGTGAGAAAAACCAGAAACCCCCCCCAAAAGTGACAACCCCCCCCCCCCCCGGCCCTTCCGAATGAGCCCCCAATCCCAGCGAAACCACCCCAAAAACGCTCCAAAAAAAAACCCCCTCCCCTTTCTTCCTGACCTCTCCCCCCACCCGTAAAAGTCCCTTTGGTGGAATCAGGAATGCTGGAACCAGGAAATCAGTAAAATCTTTTTCTGATTTTACACCCTGGAAAAACCCTGCCAGGGGCTTCCTTTTCCCACCACCCCAAGAAAAACCCAACCAGAAAACCTTTCCTGGCCCCTCAAATTTTCCCATTTTCGTTGCTCCCTCCCAATCCCCTTCTCTACCCCTCAAACCCCCTTTTTTCACCCCAAACCCCTGAGCCCCTTTTCTCCCCCCCCAGGACTTCGTCCTTTACGTCATGACCCGTCCCCAGCACATCTTCGGCCGCCCCGAGCGCCGGGGGGGCCCCGACAAGCCGGGGGGGTGCCCCGAAACCCCCCCGCCCACCCCCGAAGCCCCCGACGCCCCCCAAAAATCGGATTCGGGGCCGTTTTCAGTGGTCGACACCTTCCTGAGCGCCCCCGACATCCTCCCCCGCCACTGCCTCGTGCAGGCCGCCCCCGGGGGAGGGGGCGACCCCGGCGGGGACCCCCCCTCCGCCACCGTGCGGCCTTTTCGGGGCGCCCCCGCCACCCTCAACGGGTCCCCGCTGCTCCGCCGGGCGCCCCTAAACCCCGGCGACCTTTTGGGGCTGGGGGAGCACGTCCTGCTGCTCTACAAGGACCCCCGGATCGGGGAGGGGGCCAGACCGCCGTGGGTGCCGCCCCCCCGCGCGTCCCTGGGGATTTTGGGGGTCCTGGGGTGCGCGGGGTGCGGGAGGAGCCCCCGGGAGCGGCGGGACGTGCTCAGGGAGGCTCTGGAGAGCCCGAGAGCCGAGCTCCGCTACCGGCCCCAGGACGAGGGGACGCTGCTCAGGGACATCCTGAGCGCCGACCTGGGCGGGGGTCCCGGCGGGGATTCGGGGGAGGGGTCCCCGGGGGGGGATCCCGGCGAGGATCTGGGGGCTCTGGCCCCCGCCTTCCTCCTGGGGCTGTGCCTGGACCACGCGGCCCGCGAGTTCCCGGCGGGACATTTCCCGGAGCTGCTGGGCAGGGTGGCCGGGATGCTGCGGGAGACGGTCTGGGTGAGCGCGGGGACACCGGGGGGACATCGGGGACATCGGGGGGACATCGGGGGAATTGGGGGATATGGGGGAAATTGGGCAGAATTGGGGGATACTGGGGGGATATGGGCAGGGTGGCCGGGATGCTGCGGGAGACGGTCTGGGTGAGCGCGGCGACACCGGGGGGACGTCAGGGGGATATTGGGGACACCGGGGGGACATCGGGGGACGGGGGGAATTGGGGGATACTGGGGGGATACTGGGGGGATACAGGCAGAGTGGCCGGGATGCTGCAGGAGACGGTCTGGGTGAGCGCGGGGACACCGTGGGGACATCGAGGACATTTGGGGCACGTTGGGGACGTTGTGGGGGCATTGGGGATGTCGGGGGGATTGGGGGGAATAGCGGGAAATGGGGGATATGGGGGGAGGTGGAGGGGCTGAACTGGGAGGGATACTGGGAGTATACTGGGCCATACTGGGCCATACTGGGCTGTACTGGGGCACTGAGGGGGTCCTTTGGTCTCTCCCGGCAGGAGAAGATCAAGGAAATCGGGGACCGGCAGCCAGAGAGGTGAGAGACCCCCAAAACCACCCCAAAACCTCCTCCCAGAGACCCCCAAAACTCCTCCGGGACCCCTCCCAACTTTCGGGGTCCCCCCCAGCCCCCCGGACGGGGACCCCCCCCCCGCGCTGGACCTGGCCGCGGTCAGCTCGGACCTGCGGCCGCTGCTGCTCTGGCTGGCCAACGCCGTGGAGCTGCTGAACCTGGCCCAGGGCCACCTGCAGGGCCTGGAGCGCGAGCTGGACATCGAAGGTGGCACCGGGAGGGACTGGGACGGACTGGGACGGACTGGGAGGGACTGGGATGGACTGGGAGGGACTGGGTTGGACTGGGATGGACTGGGAGGGACTGGGAGGGACTGGGACGGACTGGGAGGGACTGGGAGGGACTGGGACGGACTGGGATGGACTGGGAGGGACTGGGATGGACTGGGAGGGACTGGGACGGACTGGGAGGGACTGGGAGGGACTGGGACGGACTGGGACGGACTGGGATGGACTGGGAGGGACTGGGAGGGACTGGGAGGGACTGGGAGGGACTGGGATGGACTGGGAGGGCTCTTGGGGCGGCTCCGGGACAGCTCTGCAGCCACACCAGGGCGTTTTGGGGCCCTACTGGGATTTTTGTGGGTGGAATTTGGGGGCTGATCCCGGGTTTTGGGGTTTATCCCGGCTTTTGGGGTGAATCCTGTGGGATTTAGGGGTGTATCCCGGGTTTTGGGGGCTGATGCCGGTTTTGGGGTGAATCCCCGGGATTTAGGGGTGTATCCCGGGTTTTGGGGGCTGATGCCGGTTTTGGGGTGAATCCCCGGGATTTAGGGGTGTATCCCGGGTTTTGGGGGCTGATGCCGGTTTTGGGGTGAATCCCCGGGATTTAGGGCCGTGCCCGGAGCTGGAGCGGGACCTGGAGAGCTGTGACGAGGCCCTGGGGGTGCTGGACGAGGTCATCATGTCCACCTTCCAGCAGAGCGTCTATTACCTGACCAAGGTGACCCCAAAACCCCGCAGGGCACCCCGAAATTCACCTGGAGAACCCCGAAATTCACCCGGCTGCACCCCCCAAAACCCCCCAAACAGCCCCAAATCCCCTCTAACCCCCCCAAACCTCCACAAAGCCACTCAGCGACCCCTCAAACCCCTCTGAGACCCCTCAAATCCTTCCCAAACCACCCCAAATCCCCCTCAAGCCTCCCCAAATCCCCTTCAAACACCCCCAACCCCCCCCAGATCCCCTCTAAACCACCCAAATCCCCCCAAATCCCCTCTGTAACCCCCAAATCCCCCCCAAATCTCCTCTGTGACCCCAAATCCCCCCTCCCCAGACCCTGTACTCGGCCCTGCCTGCCCTGCTGGACACCAAATCCCCTCTAAACCCCCCAAATTGCCCCTGTGACCCCCAAATCCCCCCCAAATCTGCTCTGTAACCCCCAAATCCCCTCTAAATCCCCCAAATTGCCTCTGTAACCCCCAAATCTCCCCCAAATCTCCTCTGTGACCCCAAATCCCCCCTCCCCAGACCCTGTACTCGGCCCTGCCCGCCCTGCTGGACATCAAATCCCCTCTAAATCCCCCAAATCCCCTCTGTAACCCCCAAATCCCCCCCAAATCTGCTCTGTAACCCCCAAATCCCCTCTAAATCCCCCAAATTGCCCCTGTAACCCCCAAATCTCCCCCAAATCCCCCCTAAACCCCCCAAATCCCCTCTGTGACCCCAAATCCCCCCTCCCCAGACCCTGTACTCGGCCCTGCCCGCCCTGCTGGACACCAACCCGTTTGTGGGGCCGGGGGAGCCGCGGGCGGGGCCGGACCTGGGGGGGGTCCCCGAGGGGCTGCGGCCGCCGCTGGCCGTGTTCGGGGCCGTGCTGGGGCTCACCCGCGAGTGCCGCCTGCACCCCGACCTGGCGTCCCAGACCTTCGGCTACCTGTTCTTCTTCTCCAACGCCTCGCTCTTCAACACCCTCATGGAGAAAGGTGGGGGGCCTGGGGGGGTCTAAAGGGGGATTTGGGGCAGGATATGGGGGCTTAGAGGGGATTTGGGGGTCTAAAGGGGGGTCTGGGGGGTTTGCGGGGGTTTAAAGGGGGATTTGGGGCAGCATATGGCGGCTTAGAGGGGATTTGGGGAGGATTTGGGGGTTTGGGGTGTTTAGAGGGGATATAGGGGGAATTTGGGGGGCGTAGAGGGGATTGGGGGAATTTGGGGGGTTTAGGGGGGGTTTAGAGGGGATTTGGGGCAGGATATGGGGGTTTAGAGAGGATTTGGTGGGATTTGGGGGGCTTAGAGGGGATTTGGAGGTTTTGAGGGGGTTTGGCGGGGTTTGGGGGGTTTGGGGGGTTTAAAGGGGCGTTTGGGAGGGGATTTGGGGGCTTAGAAGGGATTTGGGGGGAATTTGGGGGGTTTGGGGGGGCGTTTGGGGGGATTTGCAGCAGGATTTGGAAGTTTAATGGGAGGTTTGGGGGGGAATTGGGGGTTTTGGGGGGGGTTCGGGGTGGCTCTGAGGGTCCCTGGGGGGGGTCACTGCCAGGATTGGATTTTGGGGGGACCCCGGGGGGTCCCAGCCCCGCCCCCTCCCCTCCCCCCCCCATTTCCTGCCTTTGTTCCCGGGCGGGAACTGCCGGAAGCGGCGACATCCGCGGGCCAGAGAGAGTCCCGAAAAACCCCAAAATCACCCCAAAACCATCCCCAAAATCACCGCAAAACCATCCCCAAAATCACCGCAAAACCATCCCCAAAATCACCCCAAAATCACCCAAAACCATCCCCAAAATCATCCCCAAAATCATCCCAAAACCATCTCCAAAATCACCGCAAAACCATCCCCAAAATCACCCCAAAGTAATCCCCCAAAATCAATCAAAAATCACCCCCACCAAAAACCTCAAAGAAAATTAAAAATATCCGAAAAAAACACGTAAAAAATTCGAAAAATATCCGAAAAATATCTGAAAAAAACCTGCAAAAACTCTGTAAAAAATTCGAAAAATACTTTTAAAAAACTCTGTAAAAAATCTGTAAAAGCTCTGTAAGAGGCTGTGCAAGGCTGGAGCCCGCCCCGTCCCCGTCCCCGTCCCCGTCCCGCAGGCAGCGCGGGGCCCTTCTTCCAGTGGTGGGTGGGCGTGCGGCTCCGCACCAACCTGGACCTGGTGCTGGACGGGCTCGGCGCCCTCGGCCTCGGCGACATCGCCGGCGACTTCTTCCGCAAGCTCTCGGCCACTGCCAACCTGCTGAGCACGCCCCGCGGCTGCCTGGAGCAGGTGGGCGCACCTGGGCACGCACCTGGGGGCACTGGGGACACACCTGGGGGCACTGGGGACACACCTGGGGGCATTGGGGACACACCTGGGCCACCTGGGCACAAACCTGGGCACAGCTGGGGGCACTGGGGACACACCTGGGGACAGCTAGGGGAATTGGGGACACACCTGGGACACCTGGGGGCACTGGGGACACACCTGGGCACAGCTGGGGGCACTGGGGACACACCTGGGCACATGAGGACAGCTGGGCACACACCTGGGACACCTGGGCACACACCTGGGCACAGCTGGGCACAGCTGGGGGCATTGGGGACACACCTGGGCCACCTGGGCACACGGGGACAGCTGGGCACACACCTAGGACACCTGGACACCACACCTGGGGATACACCTAGGACACCTGGGCACAGCTGGGACACCTGGGCACACACCTGGGACACACCTGGGCACACCTGGGACACCTGGGGGCACACCTGGGGACATCTAGGGACACAGCTGGGCACACCTGCGGGCACCTGGGGACATCAGGGACACCCCTGGGGAGACGTGGGGCACCTGGGCACACCTGGAGGATACCTGGTGTCATTGGGGACACGCCTGGGGGGATACCTGGGGCACACCTGGGCACACCTGGGGAGGGCAGAGCGCCCGGCAGGGCCGTGCGGGCCGGGTCCCCGCCGTGTCCCCACTGTCCCCCCGTGTCCCCAAGGCCACCTGGGCGCGGCTCCGCGCCGAGTTCCCGGCGCTGTCGCCGGCGCAGCTGCACCACGTCCTGCGGCACTACCGGCTGGGCCGGGGCCGCGCCGCGCCGCCCGCCTGGAGCCCCGGCCCCGAGGAGAGCGCGGCCGCGGCCACAGGTGTGCACCTACCTGTGTCACCTACCTGTGTCCCCTACCTGTGTCACCTGTGTCACCCCCTGTCACCTGTGTCACCCCCTGTGTCACCCCTGTGTCACCCCTGTCACCCCCTGCATGGAGCCCCGGCCCCGAGGAGAGCGCCGCCGCGGCCACAGGTGTGCACCTACCTGTGTCACCTACCTGTGTCACCTACCTGTGTCACCCCCTGTGTCCCCTACCTGTCACCTGTGTCACCCCCTGTGTCACCCCTGTCACTCCCCGCCTGGAGCCCCGGCCCCGAGGAGAGCGCCGCCGCGGCCACAGGTGTGCACCTACCTGTGTCACCTACCTGTGTCACCTGTGTCACCCCCTGTCACCTGTGTCACCTGTGTCACCTGTGTCACCTGCCACCTGTGTCACCTGTGTCACCTGTGTCACCTGTGTCACCTGTGTCCCCTACCTGTGTCACCTACCTGTGTCCCCTACCTGTGTCCCCTACCTGTCACCTGTGTCACCCCCTGTGTCACCCCTGTCACCCCCTGCATGGAGCCCCGGCCCCGAGGAGAGCGCCGCCGCGGCCACAGGTGTGTCACCTACCTGTGTCACCTGTGTCACCTACCTGCCACCTGTGTCACCTCACTGTGACCCCGTGTCACCCCTCTGCTCCCTCTGTCACTCCCCTGACCCCTCATTGTGTCCCCAATCCCCCCAATGTCCCCTCAATGTCCCGGCTGTCCCCAGTGTCCCCAATCCCCTCAGTGTCCCCAGTGTCCCCTCAGTGTCCCCAATGTCCCCCCAGGTGACATTTTCGAGAGTTTCTCCGAGCACCCCCAATGTCCCCAATGTCCCCAGTGTCCCCCCAATGTCCCCAGTGTCCCCTCAGTGTCCCCAATGTCCCCAATGTCCCCCCAATGTCCCCAATGTCCCCAGTGTCCCCAATGTCCCCCCAATGTCCCCAATGTCCCCCCAGGTGACATCTTCGAGAGTTTCTCTGAGCACCCCCAGTGTCCCCCCAATGTCCCCAATGTCCCCTCAGTGTCCCCAATGTCCCCCCAGGTGACATTTTCGAGAGTTTCTCCGAGCACCCCCCGCTGCTGCTGCCCACCCGCGGTTTCCGCCTGGGCCCGGGGGTGGCGCTGGGCCCGGGGGGGCTCCTGCGCCCCCTCCTCAGGATGCGCCGCCGCCTCTGGGAGCTCGAGGGGGGGGGCGCCGACCCCTGAGACCCCCCCGGGACCCCCCAAACCCCCCCCGGAACCGCCCCCCGATTCCCGGGGACCCCCCCCCCAAAATCCCCCCCCGGGGGTGAGGGGGGTCCCCGGTGGTGGGGAGGGGTCTCCGTGTGTGACCCCTGCCCCAAATAAAGGTGTGATGGCGACATCGGCGTCCTGGGGGGTGCTGGGGGGATTCTGGGGGGTCCTGGGGAGGTTCTGGGGGTCCTGGGGGGGTTTGGGGGATTTTGGGGGATCCTTGGGGGAGTTTGGGGAGTCCTGGGGGATTTTGGGGGGTCCCGGGGGGGTTTCTGTGTCAGGACCCCGCCCCCAAATTCCCTCTGACACCTCCGACCCCCCCCGAGCCCCCCGGGACCCCTCCCCAAATCACCCGGGGCTCGGGGGGGGTCACGACTCCTTTATTGGGGGGGGGTCCCGCTCCCCCCGGGGCTCCGCGCGCCGGAAGCAGAACCTGGGGGCGGAGCCAGAACGGGGCGGGGCTTAGCCCGACAAGCCACGCCTCAAATGGGCGCGGTCCCGTGAGTGGGCGTGGCTTCTTCCCCTACGCCCCAAAATCCTCCCTGGGACCCCCCCAAAAATCCCCCGGGACCCCCCAGATTCCCCCGAGACCCCCAAAATTCCCCCTGGACCACCAAAATCCCCCCAGAACCCCCCAGAATCCCTCAAAATACCCTCGGGACCCCCCCAGAATTCGCCCAGGACCCCCAAAATCCCCTCGAGACCCCCAAAATCCACCCAAGACCCCCCCCCAAAATTCCCCAGGACCCCCAAAATTCACCCTGGGCCACCAAAATCCCCCCAGAATCCCCCCCCAAAAATCCCCCCAGAACCCCCCAAAATCCCCCGGGACCCCCAGAATCCCCCCCGGCCTCACCAAGCGATGCCCGCGGCCACCAGCGCTGTCGCGATAGTCGTGACGACGATAGCGGCGATCGCGGCCGGGGGGAGCCCCCCGGGGGGGGCCCGGGGGGGGGGCGGGGCCTCGCCGGGGACCCTCGGGCGGGGCAGAACTGCGGGGGGAGGGGCGGCGGTAATTTGGGGAGGGGGCTGGGGGGGAGGGGGATTTGGGGTGGTCCTGGGGGATTTTGGGGGGTCCCGGAGGGATTTTGGGGGTCCCGGAAGGATTTTGGGGGGGTCTCGAGGCGATTTTGGGAAGGGGTCGCGGGGGGATTTTTGGGGATATTTCGGGGATGTTTTGGGGATATTTTGGGGATTTTTAGGGGATAATTTCGGGAGTATTTTGGGGGTATCTCATGGATATTTCGGAGATATTTCGGGGATGTTTTGGAGGTGTTTTGGGGATATTTTGGGGGTATCAGGGATATTTCAGGGATATTTTGGGGATATTTTGAGGGTATCTCAGGGATATTTCGGGGATGTTTTGGAGATATTTCGGGAATATTTTGGGGGTATCTCATGGATATTTTGGAGATATTTCGGGGATATTTTGGGGATATTTCGGGGATATTTTGGGGGTATCTCAGGGATAATTTGGGGATATTTTGAGGGTATCTCAGGGATATTTCGGGGATATTTTGGGAATATTTTGGGGGTATCTCATGGATATTTCGGGGATGTTTCGGGGACCTTCCGGGGCTCTTCCGGGGAAGTTTCGGGCGCTCACCGGTGACGTTGAAGCTGAGCTGCGAGCCCACCTGCCCGGCGGGGCCCCGCATCAGGCACCGGTAGCGCCCGCCCGCCGCCGCCGCCGCCTCCTTCCACACCAGCACCGGCTCGGGGCCGCTCCGCAGGAGCCGCTCCGCGGGCGGGGGGCGCGAGGGGGGCTCCGCGGCCGCCCCCCGACTTTGGGGAGGGGGCTCGGGGGGCTCCGGACCCGCCCCGGCCGCTGCCAGGCCCTGGAAGGGTTTGGGGTGGGGGGGGGGGGAGAAAAAGCGGGGTCGTTCTGGGGATTTTTTTGGGGGTCGGGAGGGGTCCCGGCCGGAATTTGGGGAGGGGGCTGGCGGTACCCGGTAGAAGCTGTAGGTCTTGGCGCCGTGGGACGCCCCGTGCCAGGGCAGGGCGCAGTCCAGCACCAGGTCCTGCCCCTCCTCCACCCACAGCTGCCGCTCTGGGGGGGGGGGGGGGAAGGGGCTGAGACCCCTCCCCAAATCCCCCCCCGAGCCGCCCCCACCCCCGGGTTAACCCCCGGCATCCCCCTCCCCAATTGAGGAGCTCCGGGACGCCCAAAAATTGCCCTTCTGGGATCTCTCCCCGAGCTGAAATAGCCCCCAGAAATCCCCCCGAGAACCCCCAAAAATCCCCCCGAGAACCCCCAAAAATCCCCCCCGAGACCCCCAGAAATCCCCCCGAGAACCCCCAAAAATCCCCTGAAGCCCCCCAAAAATCCCCCCGAGACCCCCCAGAAATCCCACCGAGACCCCCAAAAATCCCCTGGAGCCCCCCAAAAATCCCCTGAAGCCCCCCAGAAATCCCCCCGAGAACCCCCCAAAATCCCCGCGAGACCCCAAAAATCCCCCCGAGACCCCCCTAAAAATCCCACCGACACCCCCCAAAAATCCCACCGACACCCCCCAAAAATCCCCCCGAGACCCCCCCAAAAATCCCACCGAGACCCCCAAAAATCCCCTGGAGCCCCCCAAAAATCCCCCCGAGAACCCCCAAAAATCCCCCCGAGAACCCCCAAAAATCCCACCGAGACCCCCAAAAATTCCCCCGAGACCCCCCAAACTCCTCCCGAGCCCCCTCCAAATCCTTCCGGGGATCTCTTGGGACCCCCCAAAACCCCCCAGGACCCCCCAAACCCACCCAAAACCCCCCGGAACCCCCAAAAGCCCCTTACCCCCGCAGTCCACCCCCCTGTTGCAGGCGAAGTGGGTGAGGTTGCAGAAGATGCACTCGATCCACAGCACCTCCATCCGCCCTGGGGGGGGGAATTTTGGGGTCACCCGGGGGGGTCCGGACCCCCAAAGTCCCCCCCAAATCCGCCCCAACCCCCCCGACCCCGCTTACCGCATTTATTGGGGCAATAAACTGCAAAAAATAAAGGGGGAAATGGGGTTAAAAAGGGGGATTTTGGGGGGTGGGATTGGGCTTTGGGGGGGGTCCCCAGATGAGTTTGGGGGGTCCCAGAGGGGATTTGGGGGCTCTGAGTGGGTTTGGGGGGTCCTGGGGGGAGTTTGGGGGGGTCCCAGGGGGGACTTTTGAGGATTCCCGGGGGGATTTTGGGGGGATTTTTTGGGGGGGTTCCAAGGGCGAATTTCGGGAGGGATTTTGGGGGGTCCCGGGGGGGGGTTTGGGGGGTCCCGGAGCCCACCCTGGCTCTGGAAGCGCCTCATGAGCCGCTCGAAGTCCTCCTTGATCTCGCGCATGGCCCAGAGCAGCTCCTGGTAGATCTGCTTGTCTGCGCGAGGAATTTGGGGCGTTTTGGGGCGTTTTTGGGGCGTTTTGGGGGTCTTAGGATTGGGGGAGGGGTCCCCCCGAGGCCACCCCCCCCCCCCCCCCCGCTGGGATCAGGAATTAACGCCCCAATTAACGGCACTGGGGTCTGAGGTTAATGAGACAAAAAAAAAAAAAAAAAAAAAAATCCCGAAAAGTGAGATTAAAAAAAAAAATCGCCAAAATCCCAGTAAGTGACCCGAAAAATCCCAAATTTGGGGTCGCTTTGGGAGGTTTTTGAGTGACCCAATAAACCCGCAATTAAGCCCATTAAGTTCCAGAATTAAGGACCCAATTAAACCCCAATAAAAACCCAAATAAGCCCCAATAAATCCCCAAAAATGACCCAATTTAAACCCCAATAAAAACCCAAATAAACCCCGATAAAAACCCCATTAAAACCCAAATAAACCCCAATAAATGCCTAAAAATAACCCAAATTAATGCCCAATAAATGACTCGATTAAACCCCAATAAAAACCCATTTAAACCCCAATAAATGCCCAAAAATGACCCAATTAAACCTCAATGAAAACCCAATTTAGCCCCAATAAAAACCCAATTAAACCCAATAAATCCCCCCCAAATTACCCAATTAAACCCCAATACGTGACCCAATTAACCCCAATTAACTCCAGGGGGTCCCGGGGGGGTTTTGGGGTGGAATTTTTTGGGGTCCCCCCGGTTTTGGGGTCACCTCGGATGTCCTGGGCCATCACCCGGGCCAGCGTCCGGCGGAAATTGACCGAGGCTTCGTCCAGGGTGGCCTGGTCTGGGGGGGCCGGGGGGGTTACGGGGGGCCCCTGGGGTGGGGGGAGCCCCAGGACCCCCCAGACCCCCCCAAATTCCCCAAATCCCCCAAATCTCCGCCCCAAATCCCCGCCCCAGCCCCCTCTTCCCCCCCCCCTCCGGTTTTTGGGGTGAATTTGGGGGCCCCGGGGGGGTCTGGGGGTTTTTAGGGTGGTTTTGGGGGGTTCGGGAGGGGATTTGGGGGGGTCTGGGGGAGGGAATTCGGGAGGATTTGGGGAGGTTTTTGGGGGGTCCCGGGGAGTTTTTTGTGGTCCCAGGAGGGCGGGGTGGATTTGGGTTCCCAGGATGGATTTGGGGTCTCAGGGGGGATTTGGGTTCCTGGGATGGATTTGTGTTCCCAGATTGGATTTGGGGTCCCGGAATGGATTTGGGGTCCCGGGTGGGATTTGGGGTCCCGGGGCGGATCTGGGGTCCTGGGGCGGATTTGGGGTCCCGGGTGGGATTTGGGGTCCCGGGCGGGATTTGGGGTCCCGGGCGGGATTTGGGGTCCCGGGGCGGATCCAACCCCCCCCGGGCAGGGGTCTCACTCACCGATGACCCCCATGAAGCTGCGGGGGTCCCGGGGCGGATTTGTGTTCCCAGATTGGATTTGGGGTCCCGGGATGGATTTGTGTTCCCAGATTGGATTTGGGGTCCCAGATTCGATTTGGGGTCCCGGGCGGGATTTGGGGTCCCGGAGCAGATCCAACCCCCCCGGGCAGGGGTCTCACTCACCGATGACCCCCATGAAGCTGCGGGGGTCCCGGGGCAGCCGGGCCAGCCCCAGCACGCCCCGCAGCACCAGCGTGCCGAGGCGGCCGCGCCCGGCGGGCTCCTGCGGCATCGCCCGCTGCAGGAAGGGCCCGAGCAGCTCCCCCAGCGCCGCGCCCGCCGCGGGGTCGCACAGCACGCAGCCCCCGGCCCGCCCCGGGACCCCCCCCGGGAGCCCCCCGAGGCACAGAGCCCCGAGCAGCGCCGGGAGCAGCGCCCGCAGCATCGCGCACCGCGCGGGAGCGGGTTTTGGGGGGAATTCGGGGGGTTTGGGGTCGGTAACGGCGGGAGCGGGGCTCTGGGGGGCTTTGGGGGGAATTCGGGGGGTTTGGGGTCGGTAACGGCGGGTGGGGGGCTTTGGGGAGAATTCGGGGGGTTTTGGGGTCGGTAACGGCGGGGAACGGCCGGTAACGGCGGGAGCGGGGCTCTGGGGGGCTTTGGGGGGAATTCGGGGGGTTTTGGGGCCGGTAACGGCGGGTGGGGGTGGTTTTGGGGGGCTTTGGGGAGAATTCGGGCGGTTTTGGGGTCGGTAACGGCGGGAGCGGGGCTCTGGGGGGCTTTGGGGAGAATTCGGGGGGTTTTGGGGCCGGTAACGGCGGGTGGGGGGGGGCGGGCCGGGGGCTCCTGGGGGGTTTGGGGGTTATGGGGGGGTCCTGGGGGGCTTTTGCGGGGGGTGGAGGGGGTTTTGGGCAGGGTTTTGGGGGTCCTGAGGGGGTTTTGGGGGTTAGGGGGATTTTGGGGGGTTTCGGGGGGTTAGGGGGGTATGGAGGGGTCCTGGGGTCTTTGGGGGGAATTCGGGCGGTTTCGGGGCCGGTAACGGCCGGGGAAGGGCCGGTAACGGCGGGGGGGGGGGGGGGGATAGGGGGTCCCGGGGTTTTTTTTTTTGGGAGTTTAGGGGGTTTGCGGGGGTTTTGGGTCGCTAACGGCCGGAGAAACCCCAAAACGGAGATTTCGGGGTGAACAAGGGAGATTTTGGGGGGTTTGGGGGTGCGGGAGGGGATTTGGGGCGGGGGAGGATTTTGGGGGCGCAGGGGGGTTTGAGGGGTGTGGGAAGGGGATTTGGGGGAGTTTTGGGGTCGGTAGCGGTCGGGGAAACGCCGGTGAGGGCGAATTTGGGGCGAATTTCGGAGATTTTGGGGCTCCGGGACGGGCTCGGGATCGGACCCGTCCGGCAACGGAGATTTTGGGGAGTAGCGGCGGGTTTTGGGTTTTGGGAGGGTTTGGGGCAGGTCTGGGGGGTTTAAGGCGGGTTTCGGGCGGGTTTCGGGCGGATTTTGAGCGGATTTTGGGCGAATTTCGGGGATTTTTGGGGTCGATCCCGGCGCCCCTCACGCTAAGCCCCGCCCCCCTCGGCCTGTGATTGGCCGGAGCTCAGCGGCGCGTCCCGATTGGCTGAGAGCGGGGGGGGTGGGCGTTACCCCCACTCCTCCTCGCGCCGCCGCTCCCAATTGGCCGGCGGGGGCGGCGGGGCGCGCTGATTGGCTGCGGGGGCGGTGGGGGGGCGGGGCGGGGCGCGCTCGCGGTCACGTGGCGCGGGTGTCACGTGGATCGCGCGCGGAGCGGCCTCAGGTGGGTGCGGGGGGGGGGGGGAGGGGGGGGGGCTCGGGTCACGTGACCCCGCCCAGGTGTGCCCAGGTGTCCCACGGGTGTGTCACGTGCCCGCCGCGTGTCCCCCCCCCCCTCATCCCGCCACGTGTCACATGACCGCCGTGACCTTCCCAAGGCGCCCCGCAGGTGTGGCCCGGGTGTGGCCAGGTGTGCCCAGGTGTGGCCCGGGTGTGCCCAGGCGCGCCCAGGTGTGCCCAGGTGTGCCCCCATGGCCGCCGCCCGCCTGGGCTGGCCCCTGCCCGGCTCCTCGGTGCTGTTCCTGTGCGACCTCCAGGAGCGGTTCCGCGGCTCCGTCGCCGCCTTCCCTCAGATCGTGGCCGTGGCCGCGCGGCTGCTCCAGGTGGGGACCCCAAAACCACCCCAAAATCCCCCAAAACCAACCCAAAATCCCCCAAAACCAGCCCCGAAATACCCCAAAACCAGCCCCGAAATACCCCAAAACCACTCCCAAAATCCCCAAAACCAGCCCCGAAATACCCCAAAAAACACCCCCAAAACACCCCGAAACACCCCCAAAAACACCCCCAAAACACCCCAAAAACCACCCCCAAAAACCCCGAAAACACCCCCAAAACCACCCCAGAAGCACCCCCAAAAAAGCCCAAAACCACCCCCAAAACACCCCAAATACACCCCCAAAAACACCCCCAAAAACACCCCAAAACCACCCCCAACTCACCCCAAAGCCGCCCAAAATCACACAAAAATCATCCCAGAAATCACACAAAATCACACCAAAAAATCGCCAAAAAGCCAGACAAAAATCACATAAAAAAATCACAAAAACATCACCCAAAAACTCCCCAAAAATCAGCCAAAAAACCTCAAAAAAATCACCTAAACCCCCCCCAAAAGTCACCCCAAAAAATCACCTAAAGAACTCCCAAAAATCACCCAAAACCCCCCAGAAATCACACAAAACCCCCCCAAAAATCACCCAAAACCCCAAAAAAACCCAAACAAAAATCACGCAAAAAAAAATCTCCCAAAAATCACCCCAAACCCCCCAAAAATCACCCAAAAGATCACCTAAAAACCTCCCAAAAAAATCACACAAAAACCCCTCAGAAATCACAAAAAAAAAAACCAAAAATCACCCAAAAAACCACCCAAAAATCACCCAAAAATCACCCAAAGCCCCTCAAAATCACCCAGAAAAATCACACAAAAATCACCTAAAAACTCGCCAAAAAAATCCAAATTATCACCCCATGAACCCCCACAAACCACCTAAACCCCCCCCAAAAATCACCCAAAAATCCCCCAAAAATCACCCAAAAATCCCCAAACCCCCCCAAACCCCCAAACCCGTGCCCCCAGGGCTGCCGGATTCTGGGGGTGCCCGCGCTGGTGACCGAGCAGCGCCCGGAGGTTTTGGGGCCCACGGTGCCGGAATTGGGGGCGCAGGACCTGCCCCGGCTCCCCAAAAGCGCCTTCAGCATGGCGGGGGCGGCCGCGCCCCTCCTGGGGGACCCCAAAATCCGCTCCGTGCTCCTCTGCGGCGTCGAGGCGCACGCCTGCGTCCTGGTGAGGGCACCCCCAAATCCGGGCCGGGGCTCTGGGGAGGGAACCCCGAAACCGGGGAGTCTGGGGGGTCCTGGATGGGGTTTTGGGGAGGAAACCCCAAAATTTGGGGGGTTCTGGGGGAGTTTTGGGGGGTCTTAGATGGTGTTTTGGGCATGGATCCAAAATTTGGGGGGGATTTGGGGGGTCCTAGGTGGGGGTTTGGGGAGGAACCCCAAAACTGTGGAGTTTGGGGAGGATTTGGGGGTTCCCAGGGGGAGTTTTGGGGAGGGAACCCTAAAATCGGGTAATTTAGGGGAGTTTGGGGGGGGATCCAAGAAGGGGTTTTGGGCAAGGAACCAAAATTTGGGGGCATTTGGGGGGTTCTGGGGAGGGAACCCCAAAATCGGCGAGTTTGGGGGGTCCAAGAAGGGGTTTTGGGCAAGGAATCAAAAATTGGGGGAAATTGGGGAAGATTTGGGGGTTCCACTGAGAGTTTTGGGGAGGGAACCCCAAAATCGGGGAGTGTGGGGGGTCCTGGATGGGGTTTTGGGCAAGGACCCAAAATTTGGGGGGATTTGGGGAGGGAACCCCAAAACTGGGTAATTTAGGGGATTTTTGGGGGGGAAAATCCTACGCGGGGTTTTGGGCAAGGAACCCAAATTTCGAGGGTTTGGGGACTCCTGGAGGAGCTGTGGGGAGGAAACCCCCAAAATTTTCAAGCCCCATTTTTCCGGGGGACGCCGTGGGCCCCCCCCAAGCCCCCCCAAAGCCCCAAATTCCCCCCGATTTCGGGGGTCCCGCAGCAGACGGCGCTGGAGCTGCGGGCGCGGGGGCTGGACGTGCACGTGGCCGCCGACGCCGTCTCCTCGCGCAGGTTTGGGGCCAGTTCGGGGGATTTCGGGGCTTTTGGGGGCCCTTGGGGGTCCTGGGGGGTCCTGGGGGGGCTGGGGAGTGTTTTGGGGGGGTCTCAGGTGTATTTGGGGGGGGTCCCGGGTATAGTTAATTTGGGGAGGGGTCCCAGCCAGGTGGAGCAGGATCTGGGGGTGGGGTTTGGGGGGTCCCAGGTGTAATTTGTGGAGGGTTCCCAGGTGTAATTTGGGGGTCCCAGGTGTAATTGGGGGGGGGTCCCAGCCAGGTGGAGCGGTGTTTGGGGAGGGGTCCCAGGTGTAATTTGGGGAGAGGTCTCAGGTGTAATTGGGGGCGGTCCCAGGTGTAATTTGGGGGTCCCAGGTGTAATTTGGGGGTCCCAGGTGTAATTGGGGGGTCCCAGGTGTAATTTGGGGGTGGGTCCCAGGTGTAACTGGGGGTTCCCAGGTGTAATTTGGGGAGGGGTCCCAAGTGTAATTAGGGGGGGGTCCCAGCCAGGTGGAGCGGTGTTTGGGGAGGGGTCCCAGGTGTAATTGGGGGAGGGGTCCCAGGTGTAATTAGGGGGGGGTCCCAGCCAGGTGGAGCGGTGTTTGGGGAGGGGTCCCAGGAGTAATTTGGGGGGGGTCCCAGCCAGGTGGAGCGCGCCCTCGCCCTCGCCCGCATGCGCCAGGCCGGCGCTTACCTGAGCACCTGCGAGAGCCTCCTGCTGCTGCTGCTGCGCGACGCCGCCCACCCCAAATTCCGCCAGGTGAGCGGCCACGCCCACCCGGCCACGCCCACCCGGCCACGCCCCATCCTCACCTGAGCGGCCCCACCCCAGAGCCGCACAGCTGAGGCCACGCCCACCCTCACCTGTGCGGCCACACCCACCCGGCCACGCCCTCTCGGGCCACACCCATCTGGCCGTTAAACCCCGCCCACAAATGTGTTAATTAGGGCCTGGTTAATGGGTTAATTAGGGGGTAATTGGAGTTTATTAAATGCGTTAGTTAGGGGCTAATTAGGGGCGGGGCAGTCGTTCGTTAGGGCTGATTAGAGGCTGGCTAATTACCGTTAATTAGGGCCCGTTTGATGCGTTAATTAGGGGTTAATAAAGGGGGGGGGTTATGTGGTTTGTTAGGGTTAATTAGAGGTCGGCTAATTAGGGTTAATTAAGGGCTGGCGAACTCATTAACGAGGTTTAATGGGGGGTTACGGTTAATTAGAGCCTCACAAATGCGTTAACAAGGGTTTAATTAGCACTAATTAGCCCTGATTACGCCTCCAGATCCTGCCGCTCATCAAGGAGCCCCCGCCGGACACGGGGCTGATCCTGGGGGGGCCCCTGGGGGCGCTGGGGGGGGGCTGAGACCCCCAAAATCCCCCAAAATCGGCCCAAAAATCCTCCTCAGTCTGGTGAGGGTCTGAGCCCCCCAGATCCCCCCAAAATCCCCCCAAAATCGCCTCAAAACCCCCCAAAAAATTGGTTTGAGTTCCCAAAATCCCCCCGAAATCCCCCCAGAATCCCCCAAAATCAGCCCAAAAATCCTCCTCAGTCTGGGGAGGGTCTGAGCCCCCAAGGTTCCCCTAAAATTGCCCCCAAAATTCCCCCAAAATCTCCTCAAAACCCCCCAAACCCCCCAAAAAGTGAACCTCAAAATTGTCCCCAGTCTGGGGAGGGTCTGAGCTCCCAAAATCCCCCCAGAATCTCCTCAAAACCCCCCAAAATCCCCCCGAAAATCATCCCCAAAATCGTCCCCAGTCTGGGGAGGGTCTGAGCCCCCAAAATTCCCCAAAATCCCCCAAAATTTGGGTCAATAAACGCTGCCCCTCCCCCCAGATTGAGAGTTTCGGATTTTTTTTTTTTTGGGGGGGGGTCCCTGGGGGGGGGAGGGGTGGGGGGTCCCCGAGGTGGGCGTGGCCTGTCCCCTCTTAGCCACGCCCCCTCTGATTGACAGCGCGACCCCGCCCCCTTGGGGGGAGCCATGTCGGCCACGCCCCCTCAGATGACAGACAGCCGCCTCCGCGGCCACGCCCCCCGCCCGTTTGATTGACACCTCGGCCCCGCCCCTTCCCCCTTTTCTTAATGAACCCCCCCGTGCGAGTGGGCGCCGGCCACGCCCCCCACGCCCCCATTGGCTGCGCTCAGCCAATCAGCGCCCGCCGCTCGCCCCCCCCATCATTGATCCCCCCCCCCCCCCCCGAGCCGCTCCGTCCTGCGGGGGCTTCGCGCCGGCACCGCGACCCCCAAAACCCCCCCAAATCCCCCCAAAACCCCCCCGGGACCCCCCCGGGACCCCCAGAACCCCCCCGGGACCCCCAAATCCCCCCCGGAACCCCCCCAAAATCCCCAAAAACCCCCCGGGACCCCCCCGGGACCCCCAGATTCCCCCCCGGACCCCCCCAAATCCCCCCGAGACCCCCCCGGAACCCCCAAACCCCCCAGCAGGACCCCCAAATTCCCATCCCGGAACCCCCCCAAAATCCCCCAACCCCCACCAAGCCCCCCCAAGCCCCCCCGGGACCCCTGGGACCCCCCCCGGGCCCTGCCCGGCCCCCCCCGATCGTCCCCGGTGAGTGACAGCGGCAGCGCTGGGGGGGCGCGGTTGCCATGGGAACGGGGACAGGGACGGGGACGGGGCGGGTGGCACCCACGGGTGGGCAGGGGGGACGGCGGGGGGTGGCAGCGATGGGGGGTGGGTGACAGCGGGTGTGACAGGGAGTGTGTGACAATGAGTGTGACACCATGAGTGTGACACCGAGTGTGACACCGAGTGTGACAGCGAGTGTGACAATGAGTGTGTGACAATGAGTGTGACACCGAGTGTGACACCGAGTGTGTGACAGCGAGTGTGACACCGAGTGTGTGACAGTGACAGGGAGGGTGGCAGCGATGGCAGGGAGGTGACAGCGAGTGTGACAATGAGTGTGACACCATGAGTGTGACACTGAGTGTGTGACAGTGACAGGGAGGGTGGCAGCGAGTGTGTGACAGTGACAGAGAGTGTGACACCAGGTGTGTGACACTGAGTGTGTGACACCGGGTGTGACAGCGAGTGTGTGACAGTGACAGGGAGGGTGGCGGCGATGGCAGGGGGTGGCACTGAGTGTGACACTGAGTGTGACACCGGGAGTGTGTGACAGCAAGTGTGACACCGGGAGGGTGGCAGCGATGGCAGGGGGGTGACACCGGGTGTGACACTTGAGTGTGACAGAGTGTGTGACACTGAGTGTGTGACAGTGACAGGGAGGGTGGCGGCGATGGCAGGGGGTGGCACTGAGTGTGACACTTGAGTGTGACAGCGAGTGTGACACCGGGAGGGTGGCAGCGATGGCAGGGGGGTGACAGCGAGTTTGGCACTGAGTGTGACACCGGGAATGTGACAGGGAGCGTGTGACAATGAGCGTGGCACTGGTCCTGTGACAGTGAGTGTGGCACCAGGAGTGTGACAGGGAGCGTGTGACAATGAGTGTGACAATGAGGGTGGCACCGGGAGTGTGACAATGAGGGTGACAATGAGCGTGGCACCGGGAGTGTGACACTGGGAGTGTGACAATGAGGGTGGCACCGGGAGTGTGACACTGGGAGTGTGACAATGAGGGTGACAATGAGGGTGGCACCGGGAGTGTGACACTGGGAGTGTGACAATGAGGGTGGCACCGGCAGGGTGGCAGCGGGCGCGTGGCAGCGCGTGTGTCACTGTGAGCGTGGCAGTGCCACCGGCGGTGTGACAGCCGTGCCGGGAGGGTGACAGCGAGTGTGACAGCGAGTGTGACACCGGGCATGTGACAGCAGGCCTGGGAGGGTGGCACCGAGTGTGACACTGGGAGTGTGACAATGGGAGTGTGACACCAGGAGAGTGGCAGTGGCACTGGGAGTGTGGCACCGAGTGTGACACCGGGAATGTGGCACTGGCAGTGTGACAACAGGTGTGACACCGAGTGTGGCACTGAGCGTGTGGCAGTGTGGCACCGGTGTGGCACCGATGGCACCGGTGTGGCAGGGACAGCGGGGGTGACACCGAGGGCCTGGCAGTGACACCGGGGGTGACACTGGGAGGGTGGCAGTGACACTGGGGGGGTGACACTGGGGGGGTGACACTGAGGGGGTGACACTGATGGTCACACCGGGGGTGACACCGGGATTTGGGGCTCCCGGCGCGTTCCGAGGGCGATTTTGAGGAGGATTCCGGGGATTTGGGTTCTGGGGGGATTTTGGTGGGTTTGATGGGTTTGGCTTGGGGTCGGGTTGGTTTTGGTCGGGTTTGGGTTGGTTTTGGTCAGTTTTGGGTTGATTTTGGTGGTTTTGGGTTGATTTTGGTCCGTTTTCGGTTTTGGTGGGTTTGAGGTTGGTTTTGGTGGTTTTGGGTTGATTTTGGTGGTTTTGGGTTGATGTTGGTCTGTTTTTGGTTTTGGTGGTTTTGGGTTGATTTTGGTGGTTTTGGGTTGATTTTGGTGGTTTTGGGTTGGTTTTGGTCAGTTTTGGGTTGATTTTGGAGGTTTTGGGTTGATTTTGGTCCGTTTTCAGTTGGTTTTGGTGGGTTTGAGGTTGATTTTGGTGGTTTTGCGTTGATTTTGGTCAGTTTTGGTTGGTTTTGGGCGGTTTCTGGTGGGTTTTCTTTTTGGGTTGGTTTTGGTGTGTTCGAGTTGATTTTGGTGGGTTTGGGGATGATTTTGTTTGGCTGGTTATGGTGGGTTTTGTTTTTGGGCTGTTTTTGGTGGGTTTTGGGTTGGTTTTGCTTTTGGGTTGATTTCTGTGGGGTTTGGGTTGGTTTTGGTGCGTTTGATTGGTCGGTTTGGGTTGATTTTGGTCGGTTTTGGGTCGGTTCTGGTCGGTTTTGGGCTGTTTTCGGTGGGTTTTGGGTTCTTTTTGGCGACATTTGGGTATTTTCGGTGCTCTGGGGGTAATTTCGATGTTTTGGGGGTAATTTCGCTGTTCTTGGTGTATTTTCAGTGTTTTGGGGATAATTTTGGTGTTTTGGGGGTAATTTCGGTGTTTTTGGTGTATTTTCGGTACTCTGGGGTAATTTCGGTGCTCTGAGGGTAATTTCGGTGTTTTTGGTGTATTTTTGGTACTCTGGGGGTAATTTCGGTGTTCTTGGTGTAATTTCGGTGTTTTGGGGGCTATTTTGGGGTGGGGGAGGGGCGCTGGCGGCTCCGGGAGGGGGTGGGGGAGGGGCGCGGTTGCCGGGCGCGGTTTCCATGGCAACGGGCGATGCTGCCTTGGAGACGGCGAGGGGGAGGGGCGCGCGCGGACCCCTCCCCCATCGGCCCCTCCCCCCCCACAGGAGCGACGGAACCCCCCGGGGCCCCTCCCCCCCCCCATCGGGGCCCCCCTCCCCTAATTACCCCCCCCTAATTAGGGTTCCCCTTCCCTAATTACCCCCAATTCCCCCCCTGCCCTTAATTACGTTTCCCCTCCCCCAATTGGGGTCCCCCCCTCCCCTAATTAACCCCCCCATTAGGGTCTCCCTCCCAATATCCCCCTCCCCTAATTGAGAGGTCCCCAATTAAAGGTCCCCCTCCCCCTAATTGGGGTCCCCCTGCCAATTTCCCCCTCCCCTAATTGGGGTTTCCCTCCCCTAATTACCCCCCTTAATTGGGGTCCCCTCCCCTAACTGGCGCCCCCCTCCCCTAATTACCCCCCTTAATTGGGGTCTCCCTTTCCTAATTGGGGTCCCCCTCCCCTAATTACCCCCCCTAATTGGGGTCTCCTCCCCTAATTGGGGTCTCCTCCCCTAACTGGGGCCCCCCTCCCCTAATTACCCCCCCCTTAATTGGGGTCCCCGCCCCCGCCATGCCCCCGCCCCTGCCCCCCCTCCTCCTCCTCACCCTCCTGCCCCTCCCCTCCCCCTCCTCGCTGCTCCCCCCTCCCTCCCCCTCCCCCCCCGCCCCCTCCCCCCTCCCCTCCCCCCCCCGCCGCGGCCACCTACGTCACTCCGGGGGGGGCGGGGGCGGGGCGGGGCTTCCCCGGGACCCCCCCGCGCCCCGGCCCGGTGCCGCCGGTGCCGCCGGTGCCGCGGACTCGCCGGAGCTGTGCCACGGCTACTACGACGTCATGGGCCACTACGACGCGGCCTTCAACTGCTCGACGGGCGCGTTCCGCTTCTGCTGCGGCACCTGCAGCTACCGCTTCTGCTGCGAGCACCGGGCGCGCCGGCTGGAGCAGCGCCGCTGCGGCAACGCGCGGAGCCCGCCCTGGGCGCGCACGGCGCCGCCCGCGCCCTCCGCCGCCCCCGGGGCCGCGGCCGGGGCCGCGCTCGGCGGGGCGCGGGCGGCGCTGGCGGCGGGCGGCGCGGGCGGGGTCCCGTACGTGGTGTGCGGCGTGGTCAGCGTGGCGCTGGCCGTGGCCGTGGGCGCCCGCGCCGCCTGGGGACGGGGACAGCGCGCGGCGGGCGGCGGCGGCGGCGGAGGGGCGCGGGGGGACGGCTCCAGGTGAGCGGGGACGGGACAGGTGAGAGGGGAGGGGCGCGGGGGGACGGCTCCAGGTGAGCGGGGACGGGACAGGTGAGAGGGGAGGGGCGCGGGGGGACGGCTCCAGGTGAGCGGGCACGGGACAGGTGAGAGGGGAGGGGCGCGGGGGGACGGCTCCAGGTGAGCGGGGAGAGGGGGACAGGTGAGAGGGGAGAGGGGGACAGGTGAGCGGGGAGGGGCGCGGGGGGACGGGACAGGTGAGCGGGGAGAGGGGGACAGGCGAGCGGGGAGAGGGGGACAGGTGAGAGGGGAGGGGCCAGGTGAGCGGGGAGGGGACAGGTGAGAGGGGAGGGGCGCGGGGGGACGGCTCCAGGTGAGCGGGCACGGGACAGGTGAGCGGGGAGGGGCCAGGTGAGGGTGGGGAGGGGTGGGATGGAGCCAGGTGAGGGGCGCGGGGGGAACGGATCCAGGTGAGCGGGGAGGGGGGGAGCGGGATGGGGACACAGGGACCAGGACACAGGGACAGGGGCAGGGGGGCAGGGACAGGGATGGGGACACGGGGACAGTGACACGGGGACACGGGGACACAGAGACCGGGACAGGCAGAGGGGACAGGGGCGGTGACACGGCCGGGGGGGGGGGGGGACACAGGGGGTGCCACCAGCCGCGGGGTCCCCCGATCCTGACCGTGTCCCCAAACGTCCCCAAATGTCCCCAAACGTCCCCAAACGTCCCCAAATGTCCCCAGGGCGCTCGTGGACGTCCTGCGGCACCAGGCGGGGGGGGGCGGGGCGCGGCCCGAGCGCCGCAGCAGCTGCGGGGTCCTGGCGCCCCCTCCCCCCGACTCGGGACCCCCCCGGCCCCCCAAAAACCTCTACGGGCCCGGCAAGTGCGGGGGGGGGGGCGCGGGGGGCGGGGGGGATCCCTGGGGCATCTGGGGGGGGGGTCCCAGGGGGATTTGGGGGGGGTCCCGGGGGGATTTAGGGGGAATTTGGGGGGGTCCCGGGGGGATTTGGGGGGGTCCCAGGGGGATTTGGGGGGCCCAGGGGCATTTTGGGGGGTCCAGGGGCGGTTTGGGGGGGTCTGAGACGGACTGGGGGGGTTCCGGGGGGCCGGGGGGGATTTGGGGGGCATTTGGAGCTCCCGGGGGGATTTGGGTGGGTTCCAGGGGAATTTGGGGGGTCTGGGGAGGGTTCCCAAGGGTTTGGGGAGGGGTCTCGCGGGAGTTTTATGCAAATGAGGCGCTAATGAGCCCCTCCCCCGCGAGCAGAGAGCGGCTACGCCCATCTGGGCTTCGGGACCCCCGAGCACCGCGGGGCCACGCTGGGTGAGGGGCGGGGGGCGCGGGGGGCGCCGGGGGGGTTGGGGTTTTGAGTTTTTTTTCGGGGGATTTGGGATTTTTGGGGGGGGATTTGGGTTTTTTGGGGTGATTTGGGGGAAATTTCGGGGGTTTTGAGGTTTTTTTTGGGGGGTGGGGTTTTTTTTGGGGGGATTTGGATTTTTCGAGGGAGATTTGGGGGATTTTTTTTTTTTTAATTTTTTTTTGGTGGGGTTTTGGGGCATTTTGCGGGAGGGGTCTCGGGGGGTTTTGCGGCGATTTTTGGGGGGATTTTTGAGCTTTTTGGGGAGTGGAGTTTTGGGGATTTTTTTTCCGGGAGGGGGGGGGTTTGAGATATTTTGGGGTGGGGGGGTCGGATTTTGGGTCTCTCCGGGATTTTTTTGGGAGGGATCTTTGTTGGGTTTTTTTGGTGTTTTTTTTTTTTGGGCCGGGTAATTTTTTTTTTTTTTTTTTTTTGGGGGGAGGGGGTCTCGGAGGGGTTTTTTTTTTTTGGGGGGGGGGAGATTTTCCCCCTCTGACCCCCCCGTTTCCCCCCCAGACTGGCGGGTGCCGCCCCCCGCCCCCCTGAGCTGCTCCCGCTCCTTCCACAACCTCTCGCACCCTCCCCCCCCCCTACGAGAGCCCCCCCCGGGCCGACGGCGCCCGCTGGGCCTCGCTGCGGCGCCTGGGTGAGACCCCCGACCCAAAACACCCCAAAATATCCCAAAACATCCCAACCCCCCCCCCCCGGGCCTCGCTGCGGCGCCTGGGTGAGACCCCCGACCCAAAACACCCCAAAACACCCCAAAATATCCCAGCCCCCCCCCCCGGGCCTCGCTGCGGCGCCTGGGTGAGACCCCCGACCCAAAACACCCCAAAACACCCCAAAATATCCCAGCCCCCCCCCCGGGCCTCGCTGCGGCGCCTGGGTGAGACCCCCGACCCAAAACACCCCAAAATATCCCAAAATATCCCAAACCCCCCCCCCGGGCCTCGCTGCGGCGCCTGGGTGAGACCCCCGACCCAAAACACCCCAAAATATCCCAAAATATCCCAAAATATCCCAACCCCCCCCCCCCGGGCCTCGCTGCGGCGCCTGGGTGAGACCCCCGACCCAAAACACCCCAAACACCCCAAAAAACTCCCAAAACTCCCCGAAATACACCAAAATAACCCAAAAACACGCAAAAAACCCCCCAAACCCCCCATACCACCCCCAAATCCTCAAAACTGCCCCAAAACCCCCTAAACCCCCCAAAACCACCCCAACCGCCCCAAAAAAACACCCCAAACCCCCCAAAAACACCCTAAAATGGCCCAAACCCCCCGAAATCCCCCAGAACCCCCAAAGCCCCCCAAAAATCCCCAAACCACCCCAAATCCCCCCCCAAGAAACCCACAAATCCCCCCAAACCTTCCGGAAACAATGTAAAACCGCCCAAAACCCCCCAAAAAACCCAAAACCGCCCAAAACCCCCCAAAAACCCCCCAAAAACCCCCCAAAATCCCCCCAAAACCCCCAAAAACGCCCCAAAACTCCCAAAAACGCCCCAAAACCCCCAAAAACCCCCAAAATCCCCCAAAAACCCCCAAAACCCCCCAAAACCCCCAAAAAACCCCCAAAATCGCCCCAAAACCCCAAAAACCCCAAAACCCCCCAAAATCCCCCAAAACCGCCCAAAACCGCCCCAAACCGCCCCAAACCCCCCAAACCACCCCAAAACCGCCCCAAACCCCCCAAATCCCCCCAAAACCACCCCAAAGCCCCCAAACCGCCCCAAAACCGCCCCAAAGCCCCCCTAAAGCCCCCAAAACGCCCCCAACCCCCCCCCCCATTAACCCTTTCCCCCCCTCCCCCCGCAGCCGACCGTGACCTGGAGGATTTCGGGGGTCCCTGGGGCCCCCCCTGGGGGGCGCCCCCCCCCCCGCGGGGCACGCTGCCCCTCCCCCCGCCGCGGGGGGGCCGCCGGGTCCTGTCCCAGGAGTTTTTGGGGGGGGGGGGGGGGCTTCGGCGGGGGGGGGGGGGGAGGGGGGGGCGGCACGCTGCCCCGGAACCGCCCCCGCCGCCCCCCCCTGTCCCACGCGGCCTCGCAGAGCAGCCTGGGGGGGGGGGGGGGCGGGGGGCGGCGCCGCCCCCCCGCCCCCGCCCCCGCCCGGGACCCCCTTCTCGCCCCCCCCGGGCCCGGGCGGGGGGGGCCCCGGCGCGCCGGGCGCTTTTCGGGGGGCAGCGGCAGAGCACGGCCGAGCTGCAGCTGCTGCCCGGGCCCCCCCCCGCGCCGCCCCCGCGCCCCCCCCGCACCGGCTGCGCACCGGGAGCCGCACCGAGGTCACCGTGTGAGGGGCCGGGGGGGAAGGGGTTAAAAAACGGGGGGGGAAAGGGTTAAAAGCGGTGAAAAACGGCGGGGAAGGGGTTAAAAATGGGGGGGAAATGGTTAAAAACGGTGAAAAACGGCGGGGAAGGGGTTAAAAACCGCGGGGAATGGGTTAAAACCGATAAAATCGGCGGGGAAGGGGTTAAAAATGGGGGGGAAAGGGTTAAAAACTGTGAAAAACGGCGGGGAAGGGGTTAAAAACCGCGGGGAATGGGTTAAAAAACACGGGGAGTATCGGCAGGGAAAGGGTTAAAAACCATGGGGAATGGGTTAAAAATGGTGAAAATCGGCAGGGAAAGGGTTAAAAACGGGGAGGGAAAGGGTTAAATACGGCGGGGAAAGGGTTAAAACGGGAGGGGAAGGGGTTAAATTTGGGTTAAATTTGGGTGAGATTTGGGTTCATTTTGGGTTCAATTTGGGTTAAATTTGGGTGAATTTGGGTTCAATTCTGGTTAAATTTGGGTTCATTTTGGGTTTGATTTGGGTTCAATTTGGGTTCAATTTGGGTTCAATTTGGGTTCAATTCTGGTTAAATTTGGGTTCAATTTGGGTTCAATTCTGGTTAAATTTGGGTGAATTTGGGTTCGATTTGGGTTCATTTTGGGTTCAATTCTGGTTAAATTTGGGTTAATTTTGGGTGAATTTGGGTTAAATTTGGGTTCATTTTGGGGGGAGCCCCCGGCCGTGGGGGGGAGTCCCCAAAAACGGCCCCGGAACTGGGGGGGGGGACCCCGAGAATTTGGGGCCTCCCCCGGCCACGCCCCCGGGATGCCGGGGACCCCCCGATGACGTCACGGCCCCCGCGATGACGTCACAGCCACAGCAATGATGTCACAGCCCTGGTGATGACGTCACAGCCCCAACCGCCGATGACGTCACACCCACAAACATGGCAGCTGGTGACGTCGCGGCCCCGCCCCCGCGGCGCTGATGACGTCACACACACAACGATGATGTCACACCCACCTCCTCCTCTCCGGCCAATGACGTCACAGCCGCCCCCCCCCGCGGTGACGTCACGCCCCGCCGACAATGATGTCACAGCCCCGCCCCCGAGCAGCCGATGATGTCACAGCTCTGCCCGATGACGTCACTCTAGCCCCGATGACGTCAGCACTGTGGATTCCCCCCGCCCCCTCACCCCCACCCCAGGACGTCACAACGAGGGGCGGAGCCACCCGACGATGACGTCACCGATCACTGCCAAGGCCCCGCCCCTCTCTCCCGATGACGTCACGGAGGGCTGGGCCCGCCGGTGACGTCACGCACACAAGCCCCGCCTCCCCGATGACGTCACGCCCGCACCGAAGCCATAGCGGGGGGAGGGGAGGGGAGCCCCCGTGACCCCCCCGTGACCCCGTGACCTCCCCGTGACCCCACGTGCCTTAGAGCCCCGCCCCCCGCCCCGCCCCCCCCCGCGCGGCCCCGCCCCGGGGTGGGGGAGGGGCGGGGGGGGAATAAAGTGACGAATCCTGCCCCTCCCCCCGCTCGCATCTGGGGCCTTCGGGGGATTTGGGGGGATTTGGGGGAAATTTGGGAATTTTGGAGAGATTTTGGGAAATCTGGGCGATTTTCGGGGATTTCAGGGATTTTGGGGGGGATTTTGGGGGGAATTCCCGGGGGGATTTTGGGATTTTGGGGGGGGGGGGGGGGTGGGAATTTCGGGGGGGTTTGGGGGAATTTTGGGGGGGTTTGGGGGAATTTTGAGAGACATTGGGAGGATTTTAGGAATTTTGGGACATTTTGGGGGGTTTTGGGGGATTTTTTTTTGGGGGGGGGAGGTTTGGGGGAATTTTGGAGGATTTTGGGAATTTTGGATGGGGTTTGGGGGATTTTGGGGATTTTTGAGGATTTTGGGCCATTTTGTGGGAATTTTGGGGAGTTTTTGGGAAATTTTTGAGGATTTTGGGCGGTTTGGGGGGATTTTTTTTTTATTTTTGGGGGTTTTGGGGAGGTTTGTGGGATTTGGGAGGATTTTGGGCAAATTTTGGGGGGTTTTGGGAAATTTTTGAGGATTTTGGGGGGTTTGGGCGTCTTTTTTTGGATTTGGGTGGTTTTGGGGGGATATTGGTGGATTTTGGGAATTTTGGATGGATTTGGGATTTTCGGGGTTTTTTTCGGAATTTTGGGGGATTTCGTGGGAATTTTGGGGGATTTTGGGAATTTTGGGGTGTTTTGGAGGATTTTTTGGGGGGATTTTGGGGGGATTTTTTTGGGATTTGGGGATTTTTTGGGGGGATTTTGGGGGGCGGGGCTTGGTGTGGGGGAGGGGCTTTTTTGGGGGGGGGGTCCCGGGGCTGTCACGTGGGCAGCTTTGGGGGCGGGGTCTCGCGAGAGTTTGGCGCCAATTCTCGGGGGGGGAGGGGAATTTTGGGGGTCCCTCGGGGGTTTCCGGGACCCCCGGCGAACGCCGCGCTCTGATTGGCTCCTCCACATGCCAATAACGCCAAGCCCCGCCTCCCGGAAGTCCCGGTTTCCCCGGGCCGGCTCCGCGCTTCCCATTGGCCGGCGCGCCCGCCAATCCCCGCCGTTCGAACCGGCGGCCCCGCCCCTTTCCGCCGACCGTTACGGCGCAAACAACGCGCCGAGGCCCCGCCCCCCGCTCTCTTCCCCTCACGAATCCGCCAATCAGCGCGCTCAGCCCGCCTTTTCCCTCGCTCCCCATTGGCCGCCGGCGGTGCGGCGCGGCGCCGATTGGTCGGCGCCCGCGGTGGGCGGGGGCTGTGCGCGGCCGAAGTTATAAAGGCGGCGGCGCGGCTGGGGGGGCCCCTCAGCGCGGCGGGCGGGCGGCGGCGGCGGAGGAGGGACCGCGCTGCCGGGGGAGGGGAGAGGGGGCGACCCCGGCCTCCCCCCGCCCGAGGGGTCACCCCCAGAGCGCGGGGACCCCGCTCCGAACCGGGGGGACACCCCCAGGGAGCCGCTTCCCCCTCGGGGCCAGCCCGGCCAGGCCGGGGCCCAGCCCGGCGCCATGGTGAGGGAGGCCCGGGGATGGATTTTAGGGGGGGGGGGATGTCCCGGGAGGGTTTGGGGGGGTCGCTGTTGGGATTTTGGGGGGATTTGAGGAGGGTTTGGGGCTCGCGGGATGGGCTGAGGCCGCTCCGGGTTCGCTCCGGGCGGTTCCCAGGCCTGGGCCGGGCCCGGAGGGTCGTGAGGGGATCCGGGGGGTCCTGAGGGGATTTGGGGAGCTCTGAGGGATTTTTAGGGGATTTGGGGCGTTCTGGGGTGCTCCGGGTGGAGTTGGCGGAGTTTTGGAGGAATTTGGGGCGGTTTTGGGGGGTCCTGCGGTGATTTTGGGGCGAATTGAGGGAGTTTTGAGGCGGTGCTGAGGGGAAACTTGGCGGGGGGAGGTTTGGGGTGAATTCTGTGGAAATTGAGGGGGTTTGGGGGGGATTTGGGGCACTGTGAGTTTGGGGGGCTGCGGAGGGATTTTGGGGAGGGGGTTTAGGGGGAATTTGGGGATTTTTGCGGTCTCCCCACCCCAAATTCACCCCAAATTTTTCCCCCCCAGGAGCCCCGAGGCGGCGCCTGGCAGGTGAGTGGGGGGAGGGGAAATCACCCAAATTTTGGGGTTCCTGGGGGGGCTCTTCCCCCAAATCCCACCCGGACGGGCCCCCCCAGCCCCGTTTTGGGGTTTTTCGGGGCGGTTTGAACGTTTTGGGGCGGTTTTGAGGTTTTTTTTGGGTGGGCTGCCGCCTTTGCTTCCTGCTTTGATTTTGTGGGGAGGGGGCGATTCTGGGGGCTCCCAATGCGGGGAAATCCCAGATTTTGGGGATCCCTTTCCCTTTTTAACCATTTCCTGGTGATTCAAATGCTTCAGAAGGTTTAGTTTTTAGTTTTTGGGTGATTTTCACCTGATTTTTTCACTTCTTACTTCCTGCTTTGGTTTTATGGGGAGGGGGCGATTCTGGGGGCTCCCAATGCGGGGAAATCCCACATTTTGGGGATCCCTTTCCCTTTTTAGCCATTTCCTGGTGATTTGAACACTTCAAGGGGGGGTTTGGGTTCAGTCCCTTATTTTTGGGTTCAGTCTCTCAATTTTTTGGTTCTCTCCCCCATTTTTGAGTTCCCTCCCCCATTTTTGGGTTCTCTCCCCCATTTTTTGGTTTTCTCTCTCATTTTTGGGTTCCCTCCCCCGTTTTTGTGCTCCTCCCCCATTTTTGGGTTCCTTCCCCCATTTTTGGGTTCCCTGCCCCATTTTTGGGTACCCTCCCCCATTTTTGGGTTCCCTCCCCCATTTTTGGGTTTTCTCTCCAATTTTTGTGCTCCCTGCCCCATTTTTGGGTTCCCTGCCCCATTTTTGGGTTCCCTTCCCCATTTTTGGGTTCCCTGCCCCATTTTTGGGTTCCCTGCCCCATTTTTGTGTTCCCTGCCCCATTTTTGGGTTCCCTCCCCTATTTTTTGGTTCCCTTCCCCATTTTTTGATTCCCTGCCCCATTTTTGGGCCCTTTCCCCCCGATTCCCCCGCTCTCCCCCCTCAGCGCTCCGGGGCCGGTTCCGGGGGGCTCCCCCCGGGTCCCCCCCGGCCCTGCCGGGGCTGTGCCGGTTTTGGGGCCCCCCCTGACGCCCCCCCCCCCGTGCCCCCAGACCCCGAACGCGGAGAACCTGCCCCCCCAGACGCTGCGGCTGCTGTGCAGGGAGGTGTCGCTGCTCAGCGCCGACCCCCCCGACGGCATCAAGGTCTTCCCCAACGACGAGGACGTCACCGACGTGCAGGTGGCCATCGAGGGGCCAGGTAGGACCCCCCAAAGCCTGGGGAGCCCCCCGGGGACCCCCCCAAAGCCTGGGGAGTGCCCCCAAAGCCTGGGGATCACCACTGGACAGCGGGGATAACCCTGAAATCCTGGGGAGCCCCCCAAATCCTGGGAGCCCCCCAAAGCCTGGGGATCAACCCCAAAGCCTGAGGATCACCCCCAAATCCTGGGGAGCCCCCCAAAGCCTGGGGATCAACCCCAAAGCCTGGGGAGCCCCCCAAATCCTGGGGAGCCCCCCAAATCCTGAGGATCAACCCCAAATCCTGGGGAGCCCCCCAAATCCTGGGGAGCCCCCCAAATCCTGAGGATCACCCCCAAATCCTGGGGAGCCCCCCAAAGCCTGGGGAGCCCCCCAAATCCTGAGGATCAACCCCAAATCCTGGGGAGCCCCCCAAAGCCTGGGGAGCCCCCCAAATCCTGGGGATCACCCCCGAATCCTGCGGATTCCCCCCACTCCCGGGGATCCCCCAGTCCCAGTTCCCAGTGGGAGCACTGGGAGCACTGGGGGGGGGGCTCGGGGCAGATTTTGGGGGGGTCGGGAGTGAGGGGTTCGGCGGGTTTGGGGTTACACTGGGGGAAACGGGTGGGGGGGACTGGGAGGGGTTTTTGGGGTCCCTGACCCCCCGATTTTGGGGGTTTTGGGGTCGCAGAGGGCACCCCGTACGCGGGCGGGCTGTGGGGGTTTTGGGGATGGTTTTTGGGGTTTTTGGGGTCCCTGATCCCCGTTTTTGGGGTTGCAGAGGGCACCCCGTACGCGGGCGGGCTGTGGTGGTTTTGGGGATGGTTTTTGGGGTTTTTGGGGTCCCTGATCACCGTTTTTGGGGTCGCAGAGGGCACCCCGTACGCGGGTGGGCTGTGGGGGTTTCTGGGGTGGTTTTTAGGGTTTTTTTGGGTTTTTGGGGTCCCTGACAGCCCGATTTTGGGGGTTTTGGGGTCGCAGAGGGCACCCCGTACGCCGGCGGGCTGTGGTGGTTTTGGGGATGGTTTTTGGGGTTTTTGGGGTCCCTGATCCCCGTTTTTGGGGTTGCAGAGGGCACCCTGTACGCGGGCGGGCTGTGGGGGTTTTGGGGATGGTTTTTGGGGTTTTTGGGGTCCCTGATCCCCGTTTTTGGGGTTGCAGAGGGCACCCTGTACGCGGGCGGGCTGTGGGGGTTTTTGGGGTGGTTTTTAGGGTTTTTTTGTGGTTTTTGGGGTCCCTGACCCCCCGATTTTGGGGGTTTTGGGGTCGCAGAGGGCACCCCGTACGCCGGCGGGCTGTTCCGCATGAAGCTGGTGCTGGGCAAGGACTTCCCGGCCGCGCCCCCCAAGGGATTCTTCCTGACCAAGATCTTCCACCCCAACGTGGGGCCCAGCGGCGAGATCTGCGTCAACGTCCTCAAGAGGGACTGGAGAGCCGAGCTGGGGCTGCGCCACGTGCTGCTGGTGAGACTGGGAGCACTGGGAGCACTGGGAGGGACTGGGGGGGACTGGGGGGCTGAGCTGGGGCTGCGCCACGTGCTGCTGGTGAGACTGGGAGCACTGGGAGCACTGGGAGGGACTGGGAGGGACTGGAGAGCCGAGCTGGGGCTGCGCCACGTGCTGCTGGTGAGACTGGGAGCACTGGGAGGGACTGGGAGGGCACTAAGAAGGGACTGGGAGGGACTGGGAGCACTGGGAGGGACTGGGAGAGCACTGGGGGGGCACTGGGAGCACTGGGGGCAGATCTTGGGGGGCTTTAGGGGTGTCTGGAGTAGGGGGTTGGGAATTTCGGGGGGTTGAACTGGGAGGAAAGCGGGACTGGGAGGGACTGGGAGGGGGTCGGGGCTCAGATCTGGGGGATTTGAGCGGGATTTGGGTGTGAACACTGAGGAGTTTGGGGGCGTTTTTAGGAATTCTGAACGGCAACAATTCCGGGTTCTTGGGGGTTTTTAGGATTTGGGGTTTTTGAGGCGGGTGTGAAGAATTCGGGGGTTAAATTGTGGTGGGGTTTTGGGGTTAATGTGTTAAATCAGTTTTGGGGCACGAAGAGCAGGGAACGAGCAGGGCTGGGGGCTGGATTTTGGGGAGGGGTCACCCTGAGCCCCCCCAGAGTTTTGGGGGGATTCTAAATCACTTAGGAAGGATAAATCTGGTGGGAAAAACCTCGATTTTGGGGCAGAAAGAGCGGGATTTTTCAGAGAACCAACAGGATTGGGAGCTGCATTTTGGGGAGGGGTCACCCTGAGCCCCCCCCCCAGAGTTTCAGGGAGATTCCAAACAACTTAGCGGGGGGTAAAATATGGAAAAAAAACCTCGATTTTGGGGCAGAAATCAGGGACCCAGCGGGATTCGGGGCTGGTTTTTGGGGTGGGGCTGCCCCAATTTTTCGGGGGTCCCTCCGGGCGTCCCCCCTGACCCCCCCCCCGCGCCCCCAGACCATCAAATGCCTGCTGATCCAGCCCAACCCCGAGTCGGCGCTGAACGAGGAGGCGGCGCGGCTGCTGCTCGAGGACTTCGAGCGCTTCGCCGCCCGCGCGCGGCTCCTGACCGAGATCCACGCGCGGGGGGCGGCCCCCCGGGACCCCCGCCCAGACCCCCGCGACCCCCGGGACCCCCGCCCCGACCCCCCCCCGGGGCCCTCGGGCGCGCCCCCCCAGCCCCCCGCCGCGCCCCCCGAGGGCCCCGTGCCCAAGAAGCACGCGGGGGACAGGAAGGCGCCCCCCAAGAAGAAAGGGGGGGACAAGAAGCGGGCGCTGCGCCGCCTCTGAGACCCCAGACCCAATTTGGGGCGGGGGGGGAGGAGGGGGGCTGGAACCTCCTGGGGGGGGGGTCCCGGGCCTCCCCCAGAGCGAGTTTAGGGGCTCCTGATGCCCCCAGACTCGTTTTGGGGGTCCCGGGCCTCCCCCAGACTCTTTTTGGGGTCCCCGACTCGTTTTGGGGGTCCCAGGCTCATTTTGGGGTCCCGGTTCTCCCCCAGACTCATTTTGGGGTCCCCGACTCATTTTGGGGGTCCCAGACTCATTTTGGGGTCCCGGTTCTCCCCCGGACCAGATTTAGGGGGTCCTGATGCCCCCAGACTCATTTTGGGGTCCCGGTTCTCCCCCGGACCAGATTTAGGGGCTCCTGATGCCCCCAGACTCGTTTTGGGGGTCCCGGGTCTCCCCCAGACTCATTTTGGGTTGTCCGACTCGTTTTGGGGGTCCCAGACTCATTCTGGGGTCCCGGTTCTCCCCCGGACCAGATTTAGGGGCTCCTGATGCCCCCAGACTCGTTTTGGGGGTCCCAGACTAATTTTCTGGTCCCAGACCACCCCCAGACTGAATTTAGGGGGTCCTGATGCCCCCAGACTCGTTTTCGGGGGTCCCAGACCACCCCCAGACTGATTTTGGGGTTCCAGACTTATTTTGGGGGGTCCTTGACCACCCCCAGACTCATTTGGGAGTCTCAGGTTTGTTTTGGGGGTCCCAGACTCATGTTGGGACCCCAGACTCATTTTGGAGCCCCCGACTCGGGGTTCCCAGGACTAGTTTTGGGGGTCCCAGACTCATTTTTGGGGGTCCCAGACCACCCCCAGACTCATTTTGGGGTTCCAGGTTGGTTTTGGGGGTCCCAGACTCATTTCGGGACCCCAGACTCATTTTGGGGGTCCCAGGTTGGTTTTGGGGGGTCCCAGACTCATTTCGGGACCCCAGACTCATTTTGGGGGTCCCAGGTTGGTTTTGGGGGGTCCCAGACTCATTTCGGGACCCCAGACTCATTTTGGGGGTCCCCCAGCCCCTCCTGAGCCGTTTTGGGAGGGGGTCCCAAAATCCTCACTGGGGGGGAGGCCCCGAGCCCCCCCCCGGGTGCCCCCAGACCCATTTCGGGGGGTGGGGGGGGCAGGGATGACGTGTCCCTCTCGTCGTTTTTGGGGGTGGGGGAGGGGGTTTGGGGGGCGGGGGGGAGCGGGGCCGCCCCTCCCCCGCTTTAAGTTATTTTAAGTTATGTGGGAAAAACCCCGAAAAGGCGGAAAACGCCCCCAAAAAAAAACCCCATTAAAGGCTTGGTTTTGTAGCGGAGTTTGGTGTGCGTGACGGGGCGGGGCGGGGCTCACCTGGGCACACCTGGGAGAGACCTGAGCACACCTGAGTTCACCTGGGCTCACCTGGGCACACCTGAGCTCACCTGGGCACACCTGGGTGGGTCCCGGGCACACCTGGGAGAGACAGGGAGGGGCGGGGCTCACCTGAGCTCACCTGGGCACACCTGAGCTCACCTGGGCCAGACCTGGGCACACCTGGGAGAGATGGGGAGGGGTGGGGCTCACCTGGGAGAGACCTGAGCACACCTGTACAGGACCTGGGCACACCTGAGCTCACCTGGGCACACCTGGGAGAGACCTGAGCACACCTGGACAGGACTGGGGGCACACCTGAGTTCACCTGGGCACACCTGGGTGGGTCCCGGGCACACCTGGGAGAGACAGGGAGGGGCGGGGCTCACCTGGGCACACCTGGGGATGTTCAGAGCTCACCTGGATGGGACCTGGGAACACCTGGGAAGTCCCAGAATTCACCGGGGCACACCTGAGCTCACCTGGGAGGGACCTGGGCACAGCTGGACAGGACTTGGGGCACACCTGGGTGGGACCCGGGCACACCTGAGCTCATGTAGAAGGAACCTGGGTACACCTGGGCAGTCCCAGAGCTCACCTGGGCTCACCTGGGCGGGGTCAGAGCTCACCTGGGCACACCTGGGCAGTCCCAGAGCTCACCTGGGCTCACCTGAGCTCACACGGGGTCTCCCCTCCCCCCCCCCCCCCCCCGGCTCCTTACACAAGTGCCCCTCCCCCCACCCGTGATTAATTAACCCCGACGTTAATGAGGCTTTAATGACTCCTCCCCTCCCCCAGCGCCATCTGCTCCGGGGGGGGGGAGGGGAGGCACGTGCCGGGGGGGGGAGGGGAATTTGGGGGGGTCTCGGAATGGGGGGGGAGGGGCGGCCCCGGGGGGAATTTTTTGGGGGGGGGGGTGGGGGAGGGGCGCGGGGGGGGTTGGGTTCATTTGGGGCGTTTTTTGGGGGGGGGTCCCCGCCCCCAGCCCAGCCCCGGGGTGGGGGATGGGGCCGCCCCTCCCCCCTCCCCGCGTGCCCCCGCTAAGCCGGGATCACCTTCATCCCCTCCCCCCCCCCAATCCCCCCCCAAATCCCCCCAAATCCCCCCATAAAGGCGGGAGCGGGGCCGGCCCCCGCAGAGGAGCCTTCGTCACCCTCCTCATCCTCATCCTCAGCCCGGCCCGGCCCGGCCGCGCTCCGGAACCTTCCAGTAAGGCCGAGGGACCTTCCTCGCCCTCCTCATCCTCGCTCCGGGGCTCGGGACCCTCCCCAGCCTCGGTCTCAGGGCTCCGGGACCTTCCTCATCTCCTCCCCGGGGGCCTTCAGCCTCACTTCTGTGCCCGGGATCTTCCTCATCTCCTCCCCGGGGGCCTTCAGCCTCACTTCTGTGCCCGGGATCTTCCTCATCTCCTCCCCGGGGGCCTTCAGCCTCACTTCTGTGCCCGGGATCTTCCTCATCTCCTCCCCGGGGGCCTTCAGCCTCACTTCTGTGCCCGGGATCTTCCTCCTCCCCGTTTTGGGGTTCGGGACCTTCTCCAGCCTCGTTGTTTTGTCCGGGACCTTCCTCATCCTCATCCTCATTTCCTGGGTTTGAGATCTTCTCCAGTCTCACTTTGGGCCGTCTGGGATCTTCTTCCTCCTCTTTTCGGGGGTCCAGGACCTTCCTCATCCTCATTTGTTGGAGTTCCAGGACCTTCCTCCTCCTCCTCCTCCTCCTCCTGGCATCCCAGACCTTCCTCTTCCCCCACATTCCAGGATCCAGAACCTTCCTCCTCCTCCTCATTTCAGGCTCTAGAACCTTCCTCTTCCTCCACATTCCTCCCAAAACCTTCCTCCTCCTCTTTTTGGCACCCAGAACCTTCCTCCTCCCCCACATTTCGGGACCCAGAACCTTCCTCCTCCTCCTGCCCGTTTTCTCTCTCCCTCCCAGGCTCTTCCTCTGCCTCCTCCTCCTCCTCATTTCGTGCTCTAGAACCTTCCTCTTCCTCCACATTCCTCCCAAAACCTTCCTCCTCCTCATCATCATTTCTGGGCCCAGAACCTTCCTCCCCCTCATTTCGGGACCCAGAACCTTCCTCCCCCTCATTTCGGGACCCAGAACCTTCCTCTTCCTCATTTTGGGACCCAAACCCTTCACCTTCCCCCACATTTCGGGACCCAGAACCTTCCCCCTCTCACCCCGTTTTCTCTCTCCCTCCCAGGCTCTTCCTCCTCCTCCTCATTTCGGGCTCTAGAACCTTCCTCTTCCTCCACATTCCTCCCAAAACCTTCCTCCTCATCATCATCATTTCGGGACCCAGAACCTTCCTCCTCCTGATTTTAGGACCCAGAACCTTCCTCCTCCTCATTTCTGGGACCCAGAACCTTCGTGTTCTCCCACATTCCAGGATCCAGAACCTTCCTCCCCCACATTTCAGGACCCAGAACCTTCCCCGTCTCACCCCCTTTTCTCTCTCCCTCCCAGGCTCTTCCTCCTCCTCCTCCTCCTCCTCATTTCGGGCTCTAGAACCTTCCTCTTCCTCCACATTCCTCCCAAAACCTTCCTCCTCCCCCACATTTCAGGACCCAGAACCTTCCTCTTCCTCCTTTTGGGGCCCAAACCCTTCACCTTCCCCCACATTTCGGGACCCAGAACCTTCCCCGTCTCACCCCCTTTTCTCTCTCCCTCCCAGGCTCTTCCTCCTCCTCCTCCTCCTCCTCCTCGTCCCCCGCCCGCCATGGGCAACGCCAAGAGCGGGGCGCTGTCCAAGGAGGTGCTGGAGGACCTGAAGACGAGCACGCGCTACTCGGAGGAGGAGCTGTGCCGCTGGTACGAGAGCTTCCAGCGGCAGTGCCCCGACGGCCGCATCAGCCGCGCCGAGTTCGAGAAGATCTACGGCACCTTCTTCCCCAACTCGGACCCCAAGGGCTACGCCCGCCACGTCTTCCGCAGCTTCGACACCAACGACGACGGCACGCTGGACTTCCGGGAGTACATCATCGCCCTGCACCTCACCTCGTCCGGCAAGACCCACCTGAAGCTCGAGTGGGCCTTCTCGCTCTTCGACGTGGACCGCAACGGCGAGGTCAGCAAGAGCGAGGTGCTGGAGATCATCACGGTGAGAGGACGCGGGCTTTGGGGATGGATTTGGGGTTTGGGAAGGGGAAATTTGGGGTTTGGGATTCGGGAACAGCGAGGTCAGCAAGAGCGAGGTGCTGGAGATCATCATGGTGAGAGGACGCGGGCTTTGGGGATGGATTTGGGGTTTGGGGATGGGAAATTTGGGGTTTGGGAATGGGAAATGTGGGGTTTGGGATTGTGGGAACAGTGAGGTCAGCAAGAGCGAGGTGCTGGAGATCATCATGGTGAGGAGATCCGGGCTTTGGGGATGGATTTGGGATTTGGGATGGAGGGAATGGCTCATCCCAAGGGGAAATTCGGGATTTTGGGATGGATTTGGGGTTTGGGGATGGATTTGGGGTTTGGGATATTTGGGATTTGGGGTTTGGGATGGCGGGAATGGCTCATCCCAAGGGGAAATTCGGGATTTTGGGATGGATTTGGGGTTTGGGGATGGATTTGGGGTTTGGGATATTCGGGATTTGGGGTTTGGGATGGAGGGAATGGCTCATCCCAAGGGGAAATTCGGGGTCCCTGCCCGGGGGATCCTCTGGATCCGGGAACTCCCTCGGGACCTGGGGGAGGGGCTCTGACCCTCCGGCCCCTCCCCCACCCAGGTTCTCCCCTCCCCCTCGCCCCCCAATTAACGCCGGGGTGGGGGAGGGGCGCTAATTGGCTTTGCCCCTCCCCCGCTCCCCTGATCCCGGATTTTCAATCCTGGATGGAAAAAAAACCGGGGGGGGGGGGGGGGGGAGGGGCGCGATAAACGGATCTGGGGGGGGAGGGGCGCCTCAATCCCCTCCCCCCCCGGCTGAGCGGGGCCCGGTTTTGGGGTCTCCAGACCGATTTTGGGGTCCCTGATGCGTTTTGGGGTCCCCGATGCCGTTTTGGGGTCCCGGGGGGGCCCTGACGCGTTTTGGGGTCCCCACACCCATTCTGGGCTCCCGGGTGCCCTTCTGGGGGTCCCTGACGAGTTTCGGGGTCCCCGGTGTGGTTTTTGGGGTCCCGGGTGCCATTTTTTGGTCCCCAGACCCATTTTGGGGTCCCGGGTGCCGTTTTTGGGGGTCCCCAGACCGATTTTGGGGTCTCCAGACCCAATTTGGGGGTCCATGACGCGTTTTGTGGTCCTGGGTGCCATTTTTGGGGTCCCCAGACCCATTTTGGGGGTCCCTGACGCGTTTCGGGGCCCCCAGACCCATTTTGGGGGTCCCGGGTGCCGTTTTTGGGGGTCCCTGACGCGTTTCGGGGCCCCCAGGCGATTTTCAAGATGATCCCGGCCGAGGAGCAGAAGTTGCTGCCCGAGGACGAGAACAGCCCCCAGAAACGCGCGGACAAACTCTGGGCCTACTTCAACAAGGGGGAAAACGGTGCGGACCCCCCCGAGCCCTCCAAAACCCCCCCCGGGACCCCCGGAACATCCCCCGAAAAATCCGTGCCAAAAAAAACCCCGGCAATCCCAAAATAACCCCAAAAACGCCCCTGAAAAAAGACCCTAAAAAAAACCCCAAAATAACCCAAAATGCCCTAAAACAACCCCAAAACTCGCTCTTAAAGGGCCCCAAAGCTGCCCCAAATCCCCTCAGCACCCCCAAAACCTCCCCCCGAAAACAACACACCCAAAAATCCCCCCAAAAAAACCATAAATAACCCCAAAAAAGCCCTAAATAAACCCAGAAAAAAAACCCTAACCCCCCCAAAAAACCCTAAATAAACAAAAAAAAAACCCCAAATTACCCCAAAAGCGCCCCAAAATCCCCTCCCTGGGACCTCCCGATTTCGCGGACCCCTTCCCAAATTTCGGGGCCCCGCCAGGACCGCCCCAACCCCCCCCAGAATTGCCCCAAAACTGCCCCAAACCCCCCTGAATTTGCCCCAAAATCCCCCAAATCTGCCCCAAAACCCCCCGGATTTGCCCCAAAATCCCCGGAATCCGCCCCAAATCTCCCTCCTTGCCCCCCCCGGGTTTCGGGGACCCCTCCCCAAATTTCGGGGCCCACCCAGAACCATCCCAAAATGCCCCGAACCTGCCCCAAAATGCCCCAAATCCGCCCCAAATCTCCCTCCCTCCCCCCCCCGGGTTTTGGGGTCCCCCCAAGATTTCGGGGACCCCTCCCCAAATTTCAGGGACCCCTCCCCAAATTCTGACCCCCCCCCCAGAACCATCCCAAAATCTGAATCTGCCCCAAAACCGCCCCAGAACCCGCCCGGATTTGGCCCAAAACCCCCCGGATTCGCCCCAAATCTCCCTCCCCGCCCCCCCCCCCCCGGGTTTTGGGGACCCCCGCCCGGGTTTTGGGGACCCCTCCCCGAATTGTGCCCCCCCCTCTCCCCAGACAAGATCGCCGAGGGCGAGTTCATCGAGGGCGTGATGAAGAACGACGCCATCATGCGCCTGATCCAGTACGAGCCCAAAAAATGAGCCCGGGACCCCAAAAACCCCGAAATTCCCCAAAATTCCCCAAAGCCCCCAAAGCCGGGCCCGGGAGGGGCAATAAAGAGAAACCCCCGAAACGGCGGTGCTTGTCTGGGGGGATGGGGGTTTGGGGGAAATGAGGGTTTTGGGGGGAAAAAATGGGGTTTGGGGGGAAAAAATGGGGTTTGGGGGGAAAAAAAGGGGTTTTTTGGGGAAAAAAAATGGGGTTTTTTGGGGGAAAAATGGAGGGTTTTGGGGAAAAAATTGGGTTTTTTTGGGAAAAAATGGGGTTTTTTGGGGAAAAAAAAAGGGTTTTTTTGGGGAAAAAATGGGGTTTTTTTGGGGAAAAAAAAGGGTTTTTTTGGGGGAAAAATGGGGGGTTTTGGGGAAAAAAATGGGGTTTTTTTGGAAAAAAAGGGGGGTTTTGGGGGGAAAAAGGGATTTTTTTGATGGAAAAATGTTTTTTTTTGGGGGGGAGAAAAATTGGGGTTATGGGGGAAAAATAGATTTTAGAGAAAAAATTGAGTTTTTGGAAAAAAAAATGGGGTTTTTGGGGAAAAAGGGATTTTTTTATTGGGGAAAAAAAATTTTTTGGGGGGGAAAAAGGGATTTTTTTTTGGGTGGAAAACTTTTTTTTTGGGGGAGAAAAGGGGGGTTATGGGGGAAAACGGATTTTACAGAAAGAAAATGAGATTTTTTTGTGGGGGGAAATGGGGGTTTGGGGGAAAAAAGGTTTTTTTTTATTGGGGAAAAAGGTTTTTTTTGGGGAAAAAAGGGTTGGTTTTATAGGGGAAAATTAGGGGGTTATGGGGGGAAAAAGGGTTTTTAAGAGGTAAAAAAGGGGTGTTTTGGGGGAAAAAAGGATTTTTTCAAGGGAAAAAAGGGGTTTTGGGGAAAAGGCTTTTGGAGGGAGAAATGGCGTTTTGTGGAAAAAAAAATTTTAGAGGGGAAAAATGGGGGGTTTTGGGGATGAAAGGGTTTTTAGAGGGTAAAAAAAAAAGAAGTTTTTTTTGGGGGAAAAAGAGTTTTTAGAAAGGAACAAAAAAGATACTTTGGAGAAAAAAGAATTTAGGAAAAAAAAAGAGATTTTCTGAGAAAAAAAAGTGTTTTTAGAAAGAAAAAAAAAGGAGCTTTAGAGTGAGAATTTGGGGGATTTTCGGGGATTTCAGGGGACTTTGGGGGATTTTTTTTGATTTTGGGGGGTTTGGGGGGGATTTTGAGGATTTTGGGGGATTTTTGAGGATTTTGGGGGGGATTGGGAGAATTTTGGAGGATTTTGGAAATTTTTGAGGTGGGGGGGAAGAAAAGGATTTTTAGGACAAAAAAAAGATTTTTTAGGGAAAAAAAAAAGGGGATTTTGGGAGGGAAAATGAGAGGTTTGGGCAGAAAAATCTGAATTTTCTGGGCAGAACTTGGGGGCTCGGGGGGGGTGGGGATTTTGGGGAGGGTCTCGGCCCCCCCCGTTTTGGGGCAAACCGGGGAATTTTGGGTTTTTTTTTTTTGTTTTTGCTGTTCCCGCCCCGCCCAGGGGGGATTTTTGGGGCGGTTTCGGGGTTTTCCACGGGGTTTTTTTTTGGGGGATTGTGAGGCACGGAGGCGGGCGGATGTTTTGGGGGGAGGGGGCTCCTCCCCCCGTTTATTTTGGGGAGGGGGCTCAGTTCTTGTAGCCCCTGCTGGCCCGGCGGCCCCGCGCCCGCTCGAACTTCGGCCCCTTGGAGCGCACGTAGGGCCTGGGGGGAAGGGGCAGAGACGTCAGAGGGACCCCAAAATCACCCCAAAACCGCCCCAGAACTTCCCCAAAAATCACCCAAAACCTCCCCAAAACAACCCCCCAAATACTCCCAAAACATCCCCAAAATATCCCCGAAAATCACCCAAAACCTCCCCTCAAAAATCCCCAAAAATATCCTCAAAACATCCCTGAAAATCACCTAAAACATCCCCGAAATAGCCCCAAAAATTACTCAAAACATCCCCAAAATACACTCAATAATATCCCCAAATATCCCCAAAATATCCCCAAAAATCACCCAAAAATATCCCCAAAACATCCCGGTAATATCCCCAAAAATATCCTTAAAATGTCCTCCCAAAATATCTCCAAAACATCCCCAGAATATCCTCAAACCCCCCCCCCCAAACATCCTCAAAATATCCCCGAAATGTTCCCAAAAAAACCCCCAAAATGTCCCAAAAATCCCCCAAAACATCCCCAAAATCCCATCCCAGACCCCCAAAATATTCCCCAAATTTCACCCGAACCCCCCCCCAAAATCTCACCCCGGATCCCCAAAATCCTCCCCAGGACCCCCCAAACCCTTTAAAATCCCCAAAATCCCCCCCAAAAGCTCCCCTGGACACCCCAAAATCCCCAAATTCCCCCATTTCCCCCCAAAACTCCCCCAAATCCCAGAATTTCCCCCAAAACTCCCCCAATATTTTCCCCCAAAATCCCGGGTTTCCCCCCAAAACTCTCCAAATTCCCAAATTTTCCCCCAAACGCTCCAAAATCCCAGATTTCCCCCCCAAATTCCCGGGTTTCCCCCCCAAATTCCCAGGTTTACCCCCGAAATTCCAGGATTTCCCCCCAAAATGCCCCCAATCCCCCCCGTCTCACTTGGTGTGGCTGTGGGGCGTCCCCGGCGCTTTCCCGAAATGCCGATAGACCTCGCGGGCCTTGCGGGGCCCTGGGGCAGCGGGATGGGGGCAAAAAATGGGATTTGGGGAAAAAAACACGGGGTTTGGGGGGAAAAACGGGGATTTGGGGGGGAAAAATATGGGGTTTGGGGGGAAAACTGGGGATTTGGGGGGAAAAATGGGGATTTGGGGGGGAAAAATATGGGGATTTGGGGGGAAAAACGGGGATTTGGGGGGAAAAATGGGGATTTGGGGGGGAAAAATATGGGGATTTGGGGGGAAAAACGGGGATTTGGGGGGAAAAAATGGGGATTTGGGGGGAAAAAACGGGGATTTGGGGGAAAAATATGGGGTTTGGGGGGAAAAACGGGGATTTGGGGGGAAAAATGGGGATTTGGGGGGGAAAAATATGGGGATTTGGGGGGAAAAAATGGTGATTTGGGGGGGAAAAACGGGGATTTGGGGGGAAAAAATGGGGATTTCGGGGAAAAAATATGGGGATTTTGGGGCAAAAATGGGATTTTGGGTAAAAAACAGGGATTTGGGGGGGAAGAATGGGGATTTCGGGGAAAAAAATGGGGATTTGGGGGAAAAAATGGGGATTTCGGGGGAAAAAATATGGGGGTTTGGGGGGAAAATATGGGGATTTGGGGCAAAAATGGGGATTTGGGATAAAAAACAGGGATTTGGGGGGGAAAATGGGATTTTGAGCAAAAAAATATGGGGGTTTGGGGGGAAAATATGGGGATTTGGGGCAAAAATGGGGATTTGGGATAAAAAACAGGGATTTGGGGGGGGAAAATGGGGATTTTGGTGGGAAAAACCGGGATTTTGGGTAAGAAACAGGGATTTGGGGGAAAAACCTGGGATTTGAGGCAAAAAAATGGGGATTTGCAACAAAAAAAAACGGGATTTGGGGCGAAAAATGAGGATTTTGGGGAAAAAAAAGGGATTTGGGCGAAAAAACGGGGATTTGGGGGTTCCTGGGGAGGGATTTGGGGAGGGGTCTCGGCCCCACCTGAGAGCAGCACGGTGCCCTTGGGGGGGGCACTTTGGGGTGATTTTGGGTTATTTTGGGGTATTTAGGATCAGGGTTGTTTTGGGGTGAATTCAGTGAATTCCACGGGGATTTTGGGGGGATTTGGGATATTTTTGGGATTTGGGGAGGGGTCCCGGCCCCACCTGAGAGCAGCACGGTGCCCTTGGGGGGGGCATTTTGGGGCGATTTTGAGTTATTCTGTGTTATCTAAGATCAGGGTTGTTTTGGGGTGAATTCAGTGAATTCCACGGGGATTTCGGGGGGATTTGGGATATTTGGGGAGGGGTCCCGGCCCCACCTGAGAGCAGCACGGTGCCCTTGCCCTTGGGGGTGGCCATGGCCAGCTGGTCGAAGGTCAGGATGGAGCCCCCGGCCCGCAGGATCCGCGTCCGAGCGCCGCGCGTGACCCTGAGGGCACAGACCTGCCCGGGGCTCAGGGACCCCGAAACCGCCCAGGAGCGCCCCAAAAACAGCCCCAAAACAGCCTAAAAACACCCCAAAACCAGCCCCAAAACAGCACCAAAACAGCCGAAAACACCCCAAGAACAGCCCCAAAACACCCTGAAAACAGCCCCGAAAACAGCCCCAGAAACAGCACCAAAACACCCCAAAAACAGCCCAAAAACAGCCCGAAAACAGCCCCAGAAACAGCACCAAAACAGCCCCAAAACAACCCCAGAAACAGCCCCAAAACAGCCCCAGAAACAGCACCAAAACAGCCCAAAAACAGCCCCAAAAACAGCCCAGGAACAGCCCAAAACCAGCCCCAAAACAGCCTAAAAACACCCCAAAACAGCCCCAGAAATACCCCAAAACCAGCCCCAAAACAGCCCAAAAACAGCCCCAGAAACACCCCAAAAACAGCCCCAGAAACACGCAAAAATCACCCCCGAGAACACCCCAAAATCTCCCCAAAACCACACAAAAACAATCCCCAAAACCACCCGAAAATCACCCCCCAAAAAACCCAAAACGCCCCCAAATCCACACCCCAAACTCTTCCAAATTCCTCCCAACAAACCACCCCAACCAACATCCCCAAAGAACGCCCCAAAATTCCTGGAATTCACCCCAAAACTCCTGAATTCTCATAAGAATTTCCCAAAATTCCAGAATTTCACCCAGAACCCCCCAAAATTCCTGAATTTCCCCCCCAAATTCCCCAAAATCCCCGAATTTCCCCTGAACTCCTGCAAAGACCCCTCAAAATTCCCCAATCCCCCCACGACCTACCCCAGAATTCCCAGATTTCCCCCAAAACTCCTCATAATTCCCAGACTTCTCCCCAAAATCCCTGGATTCCCCCCCAAAAACTCCCCCAGAATTTCCGTATTTTCCCCCAAACTTCCCAAATTCAGAAATCGCCCCCCCCAGACTCCCCAAATCCCTGGATTTCCCCCCAAGAACTCTCCAAAATCCCTGGGTTTTCCACCCAAAATTCCTGTTTTTCCCCCCCAAACTCCCCAAATCCCCGGGTTTTCCAGCCGAAATTCCTGGTTTTTCCCCCCCAAACTCCCCAAATCCAGGGATTTCCCCCAAACCTTGAGCTTGGGCACGTCCTGGATGCGCACGTCGTCGGTGACCGTGCCCACCACCACGGCCGTCCTGTCGGCGCGGCCCGGCTTCCGCATCATCCGGATCTGGGAAATGCCCAAAATCCCGGGAAACCGCCCCAAAATCCCGTCAGAAACCCCAAAAACTGTGCGGGAAAAATCCCCCCAAAATCCCGGGAAACCGCCCCAAAACCGGGTCAGAAACCCCAAAAACTGTGTGGGAAAAATCCCCCCAAAATCCCGGGAAACCGCCCCAAAACCGGGTCAGAAACCCCAAAAACTTTGCGGGAAAAATCCCCCCAAAATCCCGGGAAACCGCCCCAAAACCGGGTCAGAAACCCCAAAAACTGTGTGGGAAAATTCTCCCAAAATCACCCCAAAATCCCGTCAGAAACCCCAAAAAACTATGCGGGAAAAATCCATCCAAAATCCCGGGAAACCACCCCAAAACCGGGTCAGAAACCCCAAAAAACTGTGCGGGAAAAATCCATCCAAAATCCCCCCAAAACCGCGGGAAACCACCCCAAAATCCCAGGGAACCACCCCAAAACCGGGTCAGAAACCCCAAAAACTGTGTGGGAAAAATCCATCCAAAACTGCGGGAAACCGCCCCAAAACCGGGTCAGAAACCCCAAAAACTGCGCGGGAAATTATTTTTGGATTTTTTTTTTCGGGGATACTTTGGGGGTTTTTTTGGGAATGTCTTGGAGATTTTTTGGGGTTTTCTGAGGATATCTTGGGGTTTCCTTTGGGATATTCTGGGGTTTTTTTGGGGAATATTTTGGGGTTTTGGGCCTATTTTCGGGATGTTTTGGGCCAATCCTGGGGCATTTTTTGGGGCTGTTTCGGGGGTTTTTGGGGCTCACCAGGCGGGACAGCACTGGCAGCTCTGGGTGATGTTCCCGCGGGTTTTGGGGATATTTTGGGTTTTTTGGGGGGATATTTTGGGGCTGTTTCGGTTTTTTTTGGGGCTCACCAGGCCGGACAGCGCCAGCGGCTCTGGGTGATGTTCCCGCGGGTTTTGGGGATATTTTGGGTTTTTTGGGGGGATATTTTGGGGCTGTTTCGAGGAGGTTTTGGGGATATTTTGGGGATTTTTGGGGGGATATTTTGGGGATGTTTTGGGGATATTTTGGGGCTCACCAGGCGGGACAGCGCCAGCGGGGGCCGGTTGGAGCGGCTCATGAAGAGCCGCTTCAGCACCACGCGGTTGAACGGGGCGTTGGTGCGGCGGGCCAGGAACCGGTACAGCTGGAAATGGGGCAAAACCGCGTGAAATCGGGAAAAGCGGGGGGGAAATGGGGGAAAAACGGGGAAAATGGGGGGGAAAATGGGGAAAAAACGGGGGAAAACGGGGAAAAACGGGGGAAATGGGGAAAAAACGGGGGAAAACGGGGAAAAACGGGGGAAATGGGGAAAAATGGGGGGAAAACGGGGGAAATGGGGGGAAAACGGGGAAAAAACGGGGGAAATGGGGAAAAATGGGGAAAAATGGGGGGAAAACGGGGAAAAAACGGGGGAAATGGGGGAAAACCGGGGAAAAATCGGGAAAAATCCGGGGGAATTTGGGAAAAACCGGGAAAATCCGAGAAAAACCAGGAAAAACCGGAGAAAACCAGGGAAAAACGGGGGAAATGTGAAAGAAGGGAAGGGAAGCGGCAGAGCTGGAGCGGGGACGGGGGAACAGCCCCGGGAGCGGGACGGGAACCGGGGACAGGAACCGGGAACAAACGGGAACGGGGCCCGAGCCCCGGGAGCGGGACGGGAACCGGGGACGGGAACCGGGAACAGACGGGAACCGGGAGCGGGACGGGAACGGGGCCCGAGGCGGGCGGAGCGGGACGGGAACCAGGAACAGACGGGAACGGGGCCCGAGCCCCGGGAGCGGGACGGGAACCGGGAGCAGCCGGGAACGGGGCCCGAGGCGGGCGCAGCGGGCCCGGTGCCGGTGCGCCGCCTCACCTTGACGAGCAGGCGCAGGTAGATGTCCTGGCTCTTGGGCTCCTTCCGCCGCACCTTGCGGTCCTTGTCGTGGCGGATGTCGATGCCCTGAGGCGACACCGGGCCCGGTCACGGCGGGGGCCGCCGCGGCCGCGCCATCGGCGCCCCCCGCGAGCCCGCCCGCGCCCTCCCGAGGCTCCCCGGGCCCTCCCGAGGCCCCCCCGAGCCCTCCCCGGGCGCTCCCGGCCGCGGATGGCGGCGGATTCGGGACCCCCGGCCGGACCCACCATGGCGGCGGCGCTGCGGAGAGGCGGGAGAGAGGAGCGCGCGGGGGGTTATGGGACAGCGGGGGCCGCTTCCGGTGCGCGCCGGAAGCGCGCGCGGGCCGCTCTGCCCCCCCCCTCCCCCAGGCTCTATGGCGCTGGAGGACCGAGCCGTTGTGACGCCGCCGGGTCATTAATGAGCGCCGTTAATTAGCGGGAGGGGAGGGCGGGCGCGCGGGGAATTAGCGCCGTGCGCCGGGGCCGCCCCGCCGCGCACCGCGGCAGAACGCGGGGCTTCCCCTGGCAAGGGCCGCCTTGCCCTCAGCCGCCATGGCGGCCGCGGCCAGGCGTTGCCATGGCGACGGCGCTCCCATTGGCCGAGCCGCGCCACGAACATGGCGCCGCGGCGGCTTCAACCTCCATTGCCCCCAACGGCGGCGCCGCCCGTAACAAAGATGGCGGACGCCGCGCGGCCTCCCATTGGCTGCGCGCGGGGCGGGCGGCGGCTCGCGATTGGCTGGGAGGGAGAGGGGCGGGGAGCGCTTCCGGGTCAGGGGCCAGGGCCGGGCCCCGGGGCTGGGGGGGGGACACGGGGACCCCCAAGGACCCGGATTTGGGGGGATTTGGGGATTTTTGGGGGGTCCCGAGGGGATCTGGGGACTCCCGGGGGGTTTTGGAGACCCTCCCCCCTCCCAGTGCTCCCAGTTCGGATTTTTTTTTTTTTTTTTGTTGTTGTTTTTTTTATTTTAATTCTGTACAAAACTCCCTCCCCCACCCCGGGGGGGGCGCGACCCCCCCCCAAAATCCCTCGTGCTGGGGGGGGGGGGGGGAGGGGCGGTAAAGTGGTCAAAGTGCGGGGGGGGGGGGGGGGGGACAGAGGGATTTCGGGGAGGGGGAGGGGCGAGGGGGGCGCCCCTCCCCCCACCCCAGTAACGCTACTGGCCTGAACTGGGAACGGTCACTGGGGGAGGGGGAGGGGAGGGGGGAGACCCCCGGGACCTCCCCCCCCCCCAAAATTTGTGCTTTGAGCCAGCCCGGGGGGAGGGGCTGGGAATAAATAGGGGAGGGGGGGAGGGGGAGCCGGGGGGGCCCCGGGAATTCGGGAATGGGGGAGGGGGGAGGGGTCTCAGACCCCAGGCTGGGGGGGGGTGGGGGGGGGGGCTGGATCCCGGGGCCGGATTCTGGATCCGGGGCTGGATCCCAGATCCCACTCCTGGATCCCGGGGCCGGATCCCAGTGCTGGATTCTGGTTCTGGATTCCGGATCCGGTTCTGGATTCCGGAGCCCGGGTTTGACTCCTGGTGCAGGATCCCGGTTCTGGATCCCAGTCCTGGATTCTGGATCCCAGTTCTGGATCCTGGTTCTGGATCCCAGTCCTGGATTCTGGATCCCGGGTCTGGTGCTGGATCCCAGATCCCAGTGCTGGATCCCAGTCCTGGTGCAGGATCCCAGTCCTGGATTCTGGATCCCAGTCCTGGATTCCGGATCCAGTTCTGGATCCCAGTCCTGGTGCTGGATCCTGGTTCTGGATTCCGGATCCGGTGCTGGGTCCCACTCCTGGATCCCGGTGCTGGATTCCAGATCCCAGTCCTGGATCCCGGCGCTGGATCCCCTCACTGGATCCCAGTCCTGGTGCTGGGTCCCGGTGCTGGATTCCAAACCCAGTGCTGGGTCTCCTCCCTGGATCCCGGAGCTGGATCCCAGTCCTGGGTCCCGGTTCTGGATCCCCTCACTGGATCCCTGTGCTGAGTCCCGGTTCTGGATTTTTTCACTGGATCCCAGGCCTGGATCCAGCGCCTGTTCCACGGTCCAGGGTCGCTTCGGGCGGCTCCCGACCACCCGGAGCTGCCCCAGATCCCTCCAAAGGGTCCCTGGATCCCTCCAAAGGGTCCCTGGATCTCTCCAGGCTCTCGGTGCAGTCCCAAATCCCTCTGAGGCGCTCTGGGACCACCTGGATCAGTCCTGGATCAGTTGGGGCTGTTCTGGATCACCTGGATCAGTTCTGGATCAGTTCTGGATCAGTCCTGGGTCAGTTGGGGCGGTTCTGGATTAATTCTGGATCAGCCCTGAATCACATGGGGCTGTTCTGGATCACCTGGATCAGTCCTGGGTCAGTTGGGGCTGTTCTGGATCACCTGGATCAGTTCTGGATCAGTCCTGGGTCAGTTGGGGCGGTTCTGGATTAATTCTGGATCAGTCCTGGATCAGTCCTGGATCGGTTCTGGACCAATCCTGGGTCACCTGGGGCTGTCCTGGATCACCCCTGGATCACCTGGAGCCATCCCAGACCCCTCCAGGAGGAACCCAGACTCCTCCAGGTGGATTATAAACTTCTCCAGGTGCATCCCAGACTCTCTGGGCAGATCCCAAACTCCTCCAGGTGGATCCCAGACCCCTCCGGGCGGATCCCAGCCCCTCCGGGCGGCTCCCGAGCCCCGGCCCCGCTCAGATCTGCCCGTGGCGCGCCTCGTAGCGCGCCAGGATGGCGCGGAAGCGCTGGAGCTCGCGGCGAGCGGCCGCCACCTCGAGGCGCAGCGCGGCGTTCTCGCGCTCCAGGAACGCCGCCCGCACCGAGATCTGGTTCTCCTTGAGGCGCCGCGCGTCCCGCGAGCGCTTGGCCGCCGCGTTGTTCCGCGAGCGCCGGCTCCAGTACTTCTCGTCCTGCGGGGGCGCCGCGGCCGCTCAGGGCACGGTGGGGACACGGCGGGGACACGGTGGGGACACGGCCCAGACAGCGGGGACACGGTGGGGACACGGCGGGGACACGGTGGGGACACATTGGGGACATGGTGGGGACACATTGGGGACATGGTGGGGATATGGTGGGGACAGTAGGGACACGGTGGGGACATGGTGGGGACACAGTGGGGACGGCGGGGACACGGTGGGGACACAGTGGGGATGGTGGGGACACAGTGGGGAAAATGGGGACACGGTGGGGACACG